>NW_025421518.1:0-177915 GCF_011764305.1 Mustela putorius furo
CTGCTTGTGATCTCTGTCAAATAAATAAATAAAATTTAAAAAAAAAAAAACAAGAGAGGGAATGCAAAATGGGTAAGGAGAGTAGGAGATACAGGCTTCCAGTTATTAAATGAATGTCAGGAGGATAAAAGGTATAAATAAGGAATATAGTCAAACCCGTTCATTGTTAATAGTTGTGTCTGACAAAGGGAATCACACTTGTGAGAAGAGCATAGCAGGTGACTTGCTGAGTAACTATGTTGTAGCCTGAGACTAATGACACATGTGTGGCTAACTATGCTTTAAAAAAAAAGTAATAAAAGATAATAAAAAGAAGATTTTAAAAAGCCCTACAATACACACACACACACCCACACACAAAAACACACACACACAAACTCATGAGGTGTTGGATTTGTGTTAAATAATCCGGTGGTGCAAAATTTTCACCGTAGTATATATAATGAAGCCAAGTCAGCATGTTGTACATGCCTTAATATGCCCACAATGTTGTTATATCAATGATTATCGGGTCAATAAACTCAGAAAATAAGGCTTTTAAGTAAAGAAATGATGCTAAATAAGGGGAAGCCAGTCACAAAAGACAATATGCTCTGTTAATTTCATTCTGTATGAAATACACAGAACAGACACAATACCATATGACAAAGAAGTAGATAAATGTTGAACTAGTGCTGGGAGATGCAGAAAAATGCAGTTTCATTAGAGGGTTAAAAGTTCGCCATTTGGGATGCTAAGACGTGTTGATACTCAATTGATCCAAATAACATGGGTTACACAATTGAGCTGTGAATCTTACTGTAAACCACATGAACATTGTTACACATTAAAATCCTGGACCCTTGTATAGCATATGAATGGTCCTTTCAAACCAAAAATTTTTATGAACACAACAAACAAACCATCTCTTGAACCATCATATCCATGAAATAATATTTTCACCTGCAAAATAACTTTAATAATTCTTACTGTTAATAAGGACTGCAGACAGGGTGCAACCTCTGAATCACCACTATCCCTAGTGTTCTTGCCAAAATACGCTATACAAAAGACAGATAACTTGCACATGTTCCGAGCGTCATTGGCTCTTAGTCATAGATGATAGAACACTTATAATGGATCAAAACAGATATTAAACACTTGTGGTATACAAATGAAATCATCGGGCCTTTGACGTTTTCTTTTATTGCCATCCAAAGTGGAATCTGCGCCTATTCGAGTCATAATGTGGTTTACTTTGAAATGTAATATTATTAGGTTTAACTTACTGATTGATTTCTCCTGTGACGTTTATAGTACAAAGCAGTGGACAAGGAGGGAGCATCCTCGGCGGAAACCAATGATTTGGCAAAGAATCATTGACATTCCACCAGGATACGTGACGGCCTATGAAGTAGGATACACTCCGACCTTCAGGGGGGGCTGCAATACGAGGTGGTCCCGGCGGGAAGCTCGAGGGGGGAGCCGCACGCCGGGTTTTCTTCTCGGCCTCTGGTGAAGAGGTGGACAGGCGCGCTGGTGATTGGCCCACACAAATACAGCCAACTGGATCAATATAAAAACAATCCGCGATGAACTTGTCCAGAGAGGGTCACGAAGTTAAAGACTGTTCTGCGGACAGCTTGCATGCTGCCATTGTTATTACGTCCAACATATCATCTGCTATCATCAGTATGAAACTTTTTCCCTACCTCCATACTTAAATGATGCAGTTAAGGATATTAGGTACAGAGAAAAATGCCTCGATATGTGGATATGTAACTTGCCAAGAGACACATGGTTTGGACCATTGTATTTTCACAAATGCAAGAAAATTATGTGGAAACTTTTCTGACTGTTGGTCTGCTTCAAAAGCTCGTGAGAAGATGTAGTTTTGAACAGGGAAGCTCATGACCAAACTACAAGGAATCGAGGTTTGATGTCCATTCTTGCAGACAACCATTGGACCCTGTGGTGAGCTGCTGGCTGAGCTACGTTGAATACCCTTTAGTGTACCAGTCTTCGCTTCTCTCCTGCTATGCAATTGAAAAGCAAAGTGGAGGGAGGACTTTTCGTTCCCTCCATCCTATGGTGCCTGTGATTTTGTCAGGAATTAAGTGATCAAATGACATTCATGGGAAAGAGTTAAACAAACATGATATATGTGCTTTTATTTTGACTCTTTGGTTCCAAACTTATAATGGAGAAGAGTTGGGGATCAGTTTTTTAACAGTGAAGCTACTATGTAAGTCATGATTTCTAATGGTGTACAATGGAGTCTTACCTTCCTGAATGCGAGGCGACAGGAAGGTGAGTTTGTAGTAAGTCAGAGGAAGTTTGGGTCTTTTAGAAATGAAATGAAGGGACTAGATTAATATAAAATGATCTTACCAGTCTCACAAATATTGGGGGCGGAACACTTATGATGACGAAGGGCACCTCTCAAGTTCCAACGTATGTCCATCTCCATTTATGGAAGATATACGATTACACTCCCAGGAATTCAATAACCACGAATTAAAGCACTAAGGATTTCTGGAAGCAATTACATATCTAGTCATTGGTGTTTCGTAAGACTTTTAAATTTTTTTTACTTTTTTCTGGTTTAAGGTGTTTTAACTCCTTTGGTTAGGTTAATTAAATACAAGTTGAAAATGGATTACGTTTTGGGAGATGCTTTTACTTTTTAGAATATTTTTAAATGACAGCATATGAGATCAATACTTTCCCAGATAACCCTTGCCCCCAGTACATGCATAAGGTTCCCCATTATCAGCATCCCCACCGGAGTGGTACACCTGGGCGGGGGGGGTTGTATACAACTGATGCAACCCTACATATGACGCATTATATTAATCGAATCCATGAATAAGTCTATCAAGTACACGTAGTGGTTCGGAGTGGGCGCGGTTTTTTGGAGGGTGGTGAGAATATTCTATAGGTTTTAAGCAAATTTTATAATGATATGTATAGCACCACTATTATATCAGAGTAGTTTCACTGCGCTTAAAAATCGCTCTCAGCATGCTGTGCCTATTTCCTACATAATCCATTTTACTTTCTTTGGACAAACCATTAAAAAAAAAAAAAAAGGCATTAGGAGGGTGCCTGGGTGGCTCAGTTGTTTACAGCGGAAGCTGCCTTGGCTCAGGTCAATGATCCCAGGGTCCTCGGAAGGAGCCCTGAATTGGGCTCTCTCTCCAGCAGGGAGCCCTGTCCTGCCCTCTTGCTCTGCCTGCCTCTTCCCCTGCTTCTGCTCTCTTTCTCTGTAAAACAGAGAAAAAATCTATTTGGGAAAAAAGACATTAGAAATTTCCCTATCGATTTTTGATGAAAAAAAAAAAAGCAGAGGATGTTAATTGAGAGTCACATTTGTCTCGTACAACTGTCTATAGAGTATTGAAGATATATTTCCACTGGTTTCCCTTTTTTAATTTAAAAAAGAATAATATTTTGGGCATAGTACCTCAAAGATTCCTGTCATAACTGGAAGAAATATTGGCTCTATCCCAGACTCAGGTATCTATAATAAGAAGTTTCTAATGATCACAAATTCTGTTCACCAGGGCTATAGAAATCATGCTTTAAAGGCCTAAAATCTTGTTTGAAGGGGACACATACACATTAATGAGTTCACAGTTTTTGAAAACTATGTTACTCCATTAAACTCCATTAAAAAAAATTAGTCCAAAATTAATAGTGCACATATCTATTTCCATACTTTGATGAAAATATTTCAGCTGTTATTTGCAAATATTTTTAATAAACAGATATTATTATGCTCCTAATGTGAACTAAAGGGCAATGGTGATTACGATGAATCAAGTCATATTTTCAAAACTTCAACAGTTTTTTTTTGGAAAATCTAGGATCAAGGGAATAGCTTGCTAAATTATAGAAATGAGACTGAGTACTCTAAGGAAGGTGTTTCCATTGCTTAATTGATTGGGGAGCTCAATAACTGTTTACATTTGCATCTGTTACTTTTTGCAGCATTTCAAAGGAAATGAAATGCATGTTTAATTTGATAGTGGCTTAGGTTTAAATAGTTGTTTATGATTGTGAATGTACTACTGTGATGGTTAAAAAATGAGACTTACACATTGTCTTTCATATATACATAGGAACAACATTTATAAGTATGTAAATATATATTTGCATCATTTATAGATGTTTGTATCATATATGTGTTCTATTATTAAACTACAAATACTTTTGAAACATTTTTCAATAAATTATTCCAAATTCCCTTCAGAAAATACGCTAGTAAAATATTCACAATGCACCTTTTACTCTTATTTCCTCTACCTGTTGCTTGTTGTAGGTTTTTTTTTTTACTTTATTTATTTAGTTACTTTTATTTTTCTACCAAGTTTTAATATTTTGTATTAACCTATAATGTATTATTTGCCAGAGGGTTACAGGTCTGAATCGTCAGTCTTATACACTTCACAGCACTCTGCATACTATATACCCTCCCCAATGTCCATAACCCAGCCACCCTATCCCTACCTCTCCACCCACCAGCATCCCTCAGTTTGTTTCATGAGATTAAGAGTCTCTTATGGTTTTTCTCCTTCTGATTCCATTTTGTTTCATTTTTTCCATCACTACCCCCTGAAATCCCCACCTTTTCTCTCAAATTCCTCATATCAGAGAGGTCACATGATTATTGTCTTTCTCTGACTGACTTATTTTGCTTAGTATACTACCCCCTAGTTCCATACTGTCATTGCAAATGACAAGATTTCAAGATTTCAATTCTTTTGATGGCTGGATAGTATTCCATTGCATATACATATATATATATATATGTGTGTGTGTGTGTGTGTGTCTGTGTGTCTGTGTATATATATATACACACACATATATATATGTGTGTGTATATATATATATTTGTGTATGTATACACACACACACACACACATGCATACACCACATCTTCTTTATCCATTTAACTCTCTACAAAAGATTTGATCTTGATAAATTCCCAATAGTTCATTTTCCCCCTTGTTTCCCTTGCCTCTGGTGATATTTCTAGAAAGAAGTTGCTGTGGCTGAGGTCAAAGTGGTTGCTGCTCATGTTCTCCTCAAGGACTTTGATGGATTCCTTTCTCACATTGAGGTCTTTAATCCATTTGCAGTCTATTTTTGTGTGGTGGTGTAAGGAAATGACCCATTTTCATTCTTCTGCATGTGGCTGTCCAATTTTCACAACACCATTTATTGGAGAGACTGTCTTTTTTCCATTGGACATTCTTTCCTGCTTTGTTAAAGATTCGTTGACCATAGAAGTTAGGGTCTATTTCTGGGCTCTTTATTTTGTTCCATTGATCTATGCGTCTGTTTTTTGGCGTTCTTTTTCAACATTTCTCTGGCTATTTTGGAGACTTTTCTGGTTTCATAAAGATTTTATGATTATTCGTTCCATTTCTTTGGGGAAAAATTGATGGTATTTTGATAGGGATTGCATTTAAATGTGTAGATTACTTTATGTATCATAGAAATTTTTTACAATATTTGTACTTACAATCCATGAGCATGGACGTTTTTCCATTTCTTTGTGTCTTTCCTCTATTTCTTTCATAAGTACTTTATAGTTTTCTGAGTACAGGTTCTTTGTCTCTTTGTTTAGGTTTATTCCTAGGTATCTTATGGTTTTGAGTGCAATTGTAAATGGGATTGACTCCTTAATTTCTCTTTCTTCTGTCCTGCTGTTGGTGTAGAGAAATGCAACGGATTTCTGTGCATTGATTTTATATTCTGATATCAAGTTTTAATTTTCATTTTAATTCCGGTATAATTAACAGAGTGTTATATTAGTTTCAGGTGTACAATATAGTTATTCAACAATTCTGTACATCACTCTGTGCCCATCCAAAGTGTCCTCCTTAATCCCTCATCACCTATCGAACCCATCCACTTACCCACAGTGCCTCTAGTAATACAGTTCGTTCTTTATACTGAAGAGTCTATTTCTTTTGTGGCCTCTCTCTCTCTCTCTTTGTCTTTGACTTTTTTGTTTGGATTCTTAAATTCTACATATAAGTAAAATCATATGATATTTGTCTTTCTCTAATTAACTTATTTTACTTAGCATAATAGTCTCTAGCTACATCCATGTCATTGCAAATTGTGAGATTTCATTTTTTTTTAATTTTTTATTTTTTATACATATATTTTTATCCCCAGGGGTACCTGGAGATTTCATTTTTTTAAGAATATTTTATTTCTTTATTTGAGGGAGAGAGAGGGAAAAAGAGAGAAAGAGAATCTGAAGTATATTCCACACTGAGCACAGAGCCCCATGTGGGGCTCCATCCCACGACCACTAGATCAGGACCTGAGCCAAAACCAAGAGTTGGATGCTTAACAAAGTGAGCCAGCTGGGTATCCTAAGATCTCATTCTTTTTTTATGGCTGGGTAATATTCATTGTATGAATATACCACTTCTTCTGTAGCCATTCATCAGCTGATGAACACTTAAGCTGCTTCCATAATTTGGCTACTGTAGATAATGCTTCTGTAAACATTGGAGTACATGTATCCCTTCGAATAGGTATTTTTGTATGCTTTGGGTAAATACCTAGTAGTGCAATTACTGAATCATAAGGTACTTCTATTTTTAACTTTTTGAGAAACCTCCACACTTGTTTCTTGTGGCTTTGATTTTAGCCATTCTGAAAGGTGTGAGGTGATATCTCATTGGAGTTTTGATTTGTATTTCCCTCCCTGAGCGGTATTGAGCATCTTTCCTGTGTCTTTTTGGCCAAGTGTATGCCTTCTTTGGAGAAATGTTTGTTCATGTATTCTATCCTTTTTTAAATTGAATTATTTGGTTTTGGGGTATTGAGTTGTATAAGTTCTTTATATATTTTGGACACTAACTCTTTCTTCAGGGTTTTCTATAATATCATGCCATCTGCAAATAGTGAAGTTTTTGCTTCTTCCTTACCAATTTGAATGGATTTTTCTTTTTTTGTTGTTGTTGTCTGATTGCAATAGCCATAACATATAGTACTATGTTGAAAAAGGCATAAGAGTGGACATTCTTGTCTTGTTCCTGACTTTGGGGGGAAAGCTCTCAGTTGTTCCTCATTGAATATGACGTCCACTGTGTGGGTTTTTCATACAAATCCTTTATTTTGTTGAGGTGTGTTCCCTTTAAAACCAACTTTGTTGTGACTTTTTTATCATGAATAGATGTGTATCTTTGTCAAATGCTTTTTCTGCATATATGGAAATGATCATATAGTTTTTCCCCTTTCTCTTTCTAATGTGATGTTTGTTTTTCCCTTCAGGAAGACCCACTACATTATCTGAGTTAAGGGGGAAAGCTCAAATATGGCTCATTCGAACCTACTGGGATATTGAATTTCCTCGCCCTCTCCTACCAAATTTTGAGTTTGTTGGAGGACTCCACTGTAAACCTGCCAAACCCCTGCCTAAGGTAAGTGATTCCTGTCTCTTTTGTTTTATTTGCTCTGAAGCATTTAACTAGTATTCTACTTAGAAATATCATTCCTCAACAATGTTTGTGTGTCCCAACAGTATCTACAGTCAAATCCAATGTTCACTTGCTGTCACTCCAACATTTACACTATTCCTCATTTAAGTCCCAAGGCTTGACATCTTAGAGCATTAATGGGTTTGCTTAGCCAATGAGAACACGTGTTTTCTGCTACACACCAAGGCTGGATAAAATCTCAGTAAAGATCATTGTGGGAGGGACGCCTGGGTGGCTCAGTCAGTTAAGCGGCTGCCTTCTGCTCAGGTCATGATCCCAGGGTCTTGGGATAGACTCCTGCTTTGGGCTCCTTGCTCAGCGGGGAGCCTGCTTCTCCCTCTGTCTCTGCCTGACACTCTGCCTGCTTGTGTTGTTTCCACTGACAAACAAATAAATAAAATCTTAAAAAAAAAATCATTGGAGAAACATGGTTCTCAACATAATGAGCATAGAAAAAACTACATTTTGTATATAATAAGGACCACAAATTCTGCATATTTAATAAGGACCAAATTATTTCTACCACTTATACCTGAAAAATATTCAAAGCATGAAATTTCAAAATGATTCTGTTAGTGTGTTAAATGATACTTTATGAAAGAAAGCAATAAGGTAATATGTTTTTAAATTGATAATTTACCTTAAGACATAAGAAAAACAAGCATCCCTTACTGAATGATTTTGTGGTCTCTTCAACATCTCGTTGTCCACCTTTTTATTGGTAATATAAGATGAAACTAAGATCTTATTTGAGGGTTAACCTAATACCAATTTTGATTGCAAAATGTTTAAGTGTGTATGGTAACTTTCTCAAAGTCTAAATCCTGAGGTAAAAACTGGCAAAACGTTCTATTCAGCCTAACACAAGTGTCCAGGAACAGATAAATCCATAACTATAAAGTCATAAAAACAGAAGAAACGTCTAACACATACTCTAAAGTGGAAAAGCTTCAGGATGTTACAGAAAAGTGAAAGGGAGCTATCACAAAAAGAGAGATATGGTATGATTACACTGTTACACGAGATATGCAGATTAGTCAGATTCATAGAAATACAAGGTATAATGATGATTATTAAAGATGGTGAACGAGGGAGTGAGAAATTGTTATGTAATGGACACAGAATTTCAGTTTAGCAAGATGAAAAAGTTCTGGGATTGGTTATCCAGCAATGTAAATATAGACATATTGACTGCATACCCAGGAATAGTTAAAATGGTACTTTTTTTGTGTGTATTTTCACCACAGCTTAAAGATAAAAACAGACATTACTTTAATAACTCCTGGTACTATTTGGTATAGCTCCTTAGCTGCTTGAAGATTTTTTTTTTTTTTTTGAGATTTGTTTATTTGAAAGAGAGATGGGGAATCGGGGAGGGGAGTCGAGAGAGAAAGAAAGAAGACCAGCAGATGCTCTACGCAGATTCTGCACTGAGTGTAGAGCCAGACTCAGGGCTCAATCACCCAACCCTGAGATCATGACCTGAGATAAAATCAAGAGTCAGATATTTAATTGACTAAGCCATCCAGGCACCCCCATAGAAAATTTGTTTAATAGTGTTTGCTATGGTGTTCTCCTTTTGTAATCGAACAAATTTTTTCTTCACAGGAAATGGAAGAGTTTGTCCAGAGCTCTGGAGAAAAATGGTATGTGTGGTGTTTACACTAGGGTCTATGATCACTAACCTGCCAGAGGAAAAAAGCCAATGTGATTGCATCAGCCCTTGCACAGATTCCACAAAAGGTTAGATAAAGTAACTTAATGCTATACAACTACTTAATGAGTCTCTTAAACTGTGTAAAGAGTTTATTTTATTTACCCTTTCCTTCATGACATGGAAACCATGATGACAGCTCCAATTTATCTCAGAGATGAGCAAAATATATGTGGCAGATGGTAAAGTAGTACAGAAGGTGTTTTGACAATAACTATGGCATTAACATTGAGGTCAGAAAGAAAGATATTTGGGAGGAATATATTTAGGCGATACAGTGTAACATTTGCTATTATAATGTATCGTGGGTAGATATAGAAATCACCAAATTCTGTTCTGTCATTCCCTTCTTCTCCTTACAGGATTTCCAAGGGCACTGAAAAACACATAGATGTTCTCTGAAAGGAGTTAAATTTCAACAGTTATGTTAAGCAGGAACTGATAAAAGTCTCAAAACCTTCATGCAGTTTACGCTTGCTGGATAATCCAGGTTTCTTTTTCTTCCACTAAATTTTTGAGAAAAGCCTACTCAGTATGCTGTTCCGAGAAAGGGTGGCCAAGGCTCACCAAGCTATGTTTTGGCAATAGCCCAGCCTAGATGATTCAGGGAAAGAGAAAAACTGACACAAATGGTGGAGTGGACCCTGTTAAGAGTAAAATAAATGAAAAGGGAGGAGATGAGTCCACCCCTCAAGGTAACCCTGAGCTTAGTAATACGTGGTTTCAAAAGGACTTTAACTTAACAGGATAGTGACTCTTCCTGATTAAAGAAGGAAATGAAATATATTAAGGAGTCAACCAGCAACAAGCCTAGGAAGGGAAAATTCCAAATGCCTCTTTCTACATAAAATATAGTAGTAAATTATTTTCTGATATATAGAAAACACCTGGAGTATTTGGGTGTTTGTGAACTACTTTTTGGTTTACTGATACAGTTTCTCTTTATGCTAATGTTCACTTAATATCTAAAGTTACTTAAACATTTGCATAACAAATATGTGTTAACCAATGTAAACCATCATCCAATTTATGTGGATTCCAAGGGAATTCTGAAATCAATCTATTTTGGTACTGGGAATGGAAATTGCTTGGGTATAGAACTCATATTAATCCATGTTATCAATGTTTTGTAGTGCATCACTGAAGTGTTTGCAACAACATGGATGGAACTAGAGCGTAACAATCGGTTAAATATAAAATGTAGCATCATCACAGTTCAGGATGTTTTTCAACAGCTGCTGCACTGTTATTTCTGAAGTTCCAATAGGCTCTTCTTTGTAACCTTTAAAGAATTTCCAAACCAAGAAATAGTATTAATAATCTGGATTCATGTAAAAAACTACCTTTTTCTTGGAGGTAGTGCTTAATAATTAGTAATGTAAAAGAAATTTTATGTACTAAGAGAAGTTATTTATATTAATAAATTACTGGTAAGCAGAAATATTTATTTCGCACAAACAACAGATTGCATACTTAGCTTTTTTTGTATATCAAAAGATGTAAAACTCTAATAAAATAACATATGGAACAAGTGGATATACATGAACTCCCTCCTGTAACACTTCAAAAGAAATAAATAGATAATATTACATTGGAAGATGACAGCAATTATAATAGATAAAACAAAACAAATGTGTAGATCTTAGTAATTTCCAAGTTGTTTGCACTAGAATTATAACTATCTAAAAATTTCTTAAATATTTATATTTCTCACTGTTAATCTCATTTGTCTAATCTCTATGTGTGAAACATCATGATTACATTCATACCTGATTGAATATAAAAATAAGTTAAAAATGTGGGTATTTTATTATACATTTTGGTAGTCTCATTTTTAATATTTTTGTCCTTATTTATATCAGTCAGTGAAAGAGGTCTAACTAGATTATCTCTTAATTTCTTAAAATTCTAATACACTATAACTTCAAAGTTTCAACTTATGAAATAAGGAATTTTCTTTAACAGGTTCTATGGAGATTTGCTGGCAAGAAACCAGACAACTTAGGAACAAATACTCGGCTGTATGACTGGATCCCCCAGAATGACCTTCTTGGTAAGAATCTGGAGAACACTAAATTAAAACTAATGCAAACCAAAATGATAAGAGTTCCCAAGAAGCAAATTGATTGAATATTTACTATTGAAAAGTCCAAAAACAAAACTTATCTTCCTTACATTTATTTTGCAGTGCTGGGGGGAGAAAGATCAGATACGGCATGTTATTATACACAGTCACATTCCTTATGGCCAGAATCAAAGTATCTTTATTTCAGGTGTAGTTACTTCTCAAGGGTAATTCAGTTTTTAATTTTTAATTTAAATTCAAATAGCCAGCATAGAGTACATCATTAGTTTCAGTTGTACTTTTCAATAATTTATCAATTGCATATAACACCCAGTGCTCATCACTTCAAGTGCCCTCCTTAATGTCCATCATCCAGTCCAGTTACCCCATCCCCCATCCACCTATCCTCCAGCAACCCTTAGTATGCTCCTATAGGGAGACAAACCATAGGTTTGTCTCCCTGTATTTCTTTCCATTCTGTTATCCCTCCTTCTCCTATGATCCTCTGTGCTGTTTCTTATATTCCACATATGGGTGAAAGCATAAGATTATTGTCTTTCTCTGATTGATTTGTTTCATTCATTATAATACCCTCTGGCTCCATCCCTATCAATGTAAATGGTAAGTATTCAATCTTTCTGATGGCTAATGTTCAATTGCATAAATATACCACATTATCTTTATCCACTCATCTGTCCTTGGATATCTCAGCTCTTTCTACAGGTTGGCTATTGTGGACATTGCTGCTATAAACACTGGGGGTTATAGCAGTGCTCCCTTAGATCAACACATTTGTATCTTTGAGGTAAATACCCAGAAGTGCAATTCCTGTGTCATAAGGTAGCTCTGTTTTTAACATCTTGAGGAACCTCCATAATATTTTCCAGAGTGGCAGCAACAGCTTGCTTTCCCACCAACAGTGTAAGAGGGTTCCCCTTTCTCCACATCCTCACCAACATTTGTTGTCTCCTGTCTTGTTAATTTTAGCTATTCTGAGTGGTGTAAGGTGGTATCTCACTATGGTTTTGATTTGTATTTCCCTGATGCCAAGGGATGTTGAGCAGTTTTTCATGTGCCTGTTTGCCAATTTTATGCCTTCTTTGAGAAATGTCTTTTCAGGTCCTCTGCCCATTTACTGAGTGGATTATTTGGTTTTTTTGTTTTTTGGGTTTGTTTTTTTTTTTTTTTTTGGTATTGATGTAGTTCTTTATAGATCTTGTATATCAGCCCTTTATCTAATATGTCATTTGCAAATATCTTCTCCCATTCTTTAGGTTGCCTCTTTCCTCTGCTGTGCAGGAACGTATTATCTTGGTGATGTCCCAACAGTTCATTTTTGCTTTGTTCCCTTTGCCAATGGAGACATGTGAGCAAGAAGGTGCTGTGGCTGAGGTTGAAGAAGTTGCGACCTGTGTTCTCTAGAATTTGGGTAGATTCCTGTCTCACAGTTAGGCCTTTCATCCATTTTGAGTTTATCTTTGTGCATGGTGTAAGAAATAGTCCAGTTTCATTCTTCTACATGTGGCTGTCCAATTTTCCTAGCACAATCGATTGAAGAGACTGTCCTTTTTTCATTGCATATTCTTTCCTGCTTTGTCAAAGATTAGTGGGCCATAAAGTTGAGGGTTCATTTTTGGGTTCTCTCCTCTTTTCCATTGGTCTAAATATCTGTTTTTGTGCCAATACCACACTATCTTGATGATTACAGTTTTGTAATAGAGCTTAAAGTCCAGAATTGTGATGCCACCAATTTTGGTTTTCTTTTTCAACATTCCTTTCTTCAACCTTCCTTTCAACAATCCTTTCTCAACATTTCTTTTTCAACATTTGGGATCTTTTCTGGAGCCCTTCAAATTTTAGGATTATCTGTACCAGCTCTTTGAAAAATTTTGATGGTATTTTGATTGGGATTACACTGATGTGTAGATTGTTCTGGGTACCATAGAATTTTTAACAATATTTATTCTTCCAATCCATGAGCATGGAATATTTTTTTTTCATTTCTTTGTGTCCTCCCAAAATTCTTTCAAAAGTCTTCTGTAATTTTTAGAGTACAGACCCTTTACCTCTTTGGTTAGGTTTATTTCAAAGTATCTTATGGTTTTGGGCGCAGTTTTTTTTTTTTTTTTGTAGATTTGTTATTTTTTTTTAATTTTTAATTTTTTATAAACATATATTTTTATCCCCAGGGGTACAGGTCTGTGAATCACCAGGTTTACACACTTCACAGCACTCACCAAAGCACATACCCTCCCCAATGTCCATAATCCCACCCCCTTCTCCCAACCCCCCTCCGCCCAGCAACCTTCAGTTTGTTTTGTGAGATTAAGAGTCACTTATGGTTTGTCTCCCTCCCAATTCCATCTTGTTTCATTGATTCTTCTTCTACCCACTTAATCCCCCATGTTGCATCACCACTTCCTCATAGAAATGCAACTGATCTCCTTACATTGATTTTATTTCCTGCCATGTGGCTGAATTCCTGTATCAGTTCTAGCAATTTGGGGGTAGAGTGTTTGGGGTTTTCCACATAAGGTATCATGTCATCAGCGAAGAGTGAGAGTCTCACTTCCTCTTTGCCAATTTGAATGCATTTTTTTTTCCTTTTGTTGTCTGACTGCTGAGGCTAGGACTTCCGGTACTATGTTGAACAAAAATGGTGGGAGTGGGCATCCCTGTCATATTCCTGACCTTAGAGGAAAAGCTCTGTTTTCCCCCCATTGAGAATGATATTTGCTGTGGGCTTTTCATAGATGGCTTTTATGATATTGAGATAGGTTTCCTCTAGCCGACACTCTGGAGAGTTTTAATCAAGAACTATACTGTGTTTTGTCGAATGCTTTTCTGCATCAATAGAGAAGGACATATATGGTTCTTGCCCTTTCTTTTATTAATGTGATGTATTACATTGATTATTTTGTGAGTGCAAAACCACCCTTGCAGCCCGGGAATAAATCTCACTTTGTTGTGGTGAATAATCATTTTAATGCACTGTTGGATCTTATTGGCTACTATCTTGGTGGGATATTTTGCATCCATGTTCATCAGGTGTATTGCTCCTTTTTGGTGGGGCCTTTCGTTTGGAGATCAAGGTAACACTGGCCTCATAAAATGAGTTCAGAAGTTTTCCTTCCATTTCTATTGAAACAGCTTCAGAAGAATAGGTATTATTTCTCCTTTTTTTTTTTTTACTTGTTTTTTTTTTTTCCTGTTCAATTCTTTATTTTATTTTATTTTATTTTATAAACATATATTTTTATCCCCAGGGGTACAGGTCTGTGAATCACCAGGTTTACACACTTCACAGCACTCACCAAAGCACATACCCTCCCCAATGTCCATTCCCACCCCCTTCTCCCAAGCCCCCTCCCCCCGGCAACCCTCAGTTTGTTTTGTGAGATTAAGAGTCACTTATGGTTTGTCTCCCTCCCAATCCCATCTTGTTTCATTTATTCTTCTCCTACCCACTTAAGCCCCCATGTTGCATCACCACTTCCTCATATCAGGGAGATCATATGATAGTTGTCTTTCTCTGCTTGACTTATTTCGCTAAGCATGATACGCTCTAGTTCCATCCATGTTGTCGCAAATGGCAAAGAAGACATCCAGATGGCCAACAGACACATGAAAAAGTGCTCCATATCACTCAGCATCAGGGAAATACAAATCAAAACCACAATAAGATATCACCTCACACCAGTCAGAATGGCTAAAATAAAAAAGTCAAGAAATGACAGATGCTGGGGAGGATGCGGAGAAAGGGGAACCCTCCTACACTGTTGGTGGTATTATTTCTCCTTAAACGTTTGGTAGAACTCCTGTGGGAAGCCGTCGGCTCTCGTCTCTTGTTGGTTGGGAGATTTCTTCTTATTATTTTAGTTTCCTTCCTGGTTATCAGTGTGTTCACATTTTCTATTTCTTCTTGTTTCAGTTTTAGTAGGTTATACATTTCCAGAAATGCAGCCATTTCTTCAAGATTGCCTAATTTGTTGGCATATAGTTGCTCATAACATGTACTTAAAATTATTTTTATTTCCTTGATGTTGAGCATGATCTCTCCTCTTTCATTCATTATTTTATTAATTTGGGTCCTTTCTCTTTCTTTTTGATAATGTGGGTAGGGATTTTGATGTAATTAACTCTTTGAAAGAACCAGCTTCTAATTTCATTGATCTGCTCTACTCTTTTGGTTTCTATTTCATTGATTTGTGCACTAATCGTTATTATTTTTTTCTTCTGCTTGGTGTAATCTTTATTTGCTGTTCTTCCTCCAACTTCTAGAGTTTTAAAGTTAGTTTGTGTACTTGAGACTTTTCTAATTTTTTTTTAAAAAAGGCTTGCATTGCCATGTACTACCCTCTTAGGACTGCCTTTGCCACATTCGAAAGGTTTTGAACAGTTGTGTTTTTATTCTCATTGGTTTCCATGCAACTTTATAATTCTTCTTTAATATCCTGGTCAACCGTTCATTCTTTAGTAGACTTCTCTTTTACCTTCAAATGTTTGAGTTCCTTCCAAACATCCTCTTGTAATTGAAATCAAGTTCAAAGCATCATGCCCTGAAAATATGCCAGGGATAATCCCAATCTTCTGATATGGGTTGAAAAACAATTTGTGACCCTGTATGTGATTTATTCTGGAGAATGTTCCATGTGCACTTGAGAAGAATGTGTATCCTGTTGCTTTAGATGGAATGCTCTATATATCTGTGAAGTCCATCTCATCCACTGTGTCATCCAAAGCCCTTGTTTCCTTGTTGATCTTCAGTTAGATGTCCATTACAGTGAGTGGAAAATTGAAATTCCCTATATTGTATTACTATCAAGGTGTTACTTTAATTTGATTATTAATATACATATATAAATCACTGCTCCCAAGTTAAAAACATACATATTTATAATTTTTCGATCTTCTTCTTGGAAAGACCCTTTACTTATGATATACTGTTTCTCCTCATCCCTTTCTACAGACTTTGGTTTAAAATCTGATTTTTCTGATTCTCTGTGCCACCCCAGCTTTCTTTTGATGCCCATTAGCATGAAAAATGGTTTTCCACCCCCTCACTTTCAATCTGGAGGTGTCTTTGAGTCTAAAATGTGTCTCTTACAGACAGCATATCGATGCACCTTGCTTTTTTTTAATGTAATCTGATACCCTGTGTCTTTCCGTTAGTCCATTTAGCCCATTTACATTCAGAGTAACTATTGAAAGATATGACTTTAGTGCTATTGTACTAACTGTAAAGTCACTGATTCTGTAGATTGTCTCTGTTGTTTCTGGTCTATGTTACTTTTGGACACTCTCTTCACTTAAAGGATCACCTTTAATACTACTTTTAGAACTGGTTTAGTGATGAGAAATTCTTTGAGTTTCTGTTTGTCCTGGAAACCTTTGCTCTCTCCTATTTTGAATGACAGGCTTGCTGGATAAAATATTCTTGGATTCCTATTTTTCTTATTTAGCACTCTAAATATATCATGCCAGTCTTTTCTGGCTTGCCAGGTCTCTTGGATAGGTATCTGCAAGTCTAATGTCTCTACTTTTGTAGGTTATGGACCTCTTGTCCCAAGCTGCTTTCAGGATTTTCTTTTTGTCTCTGAGATTTGCAAGTTTCATTGTTATGTGTCAAGGTGTTGATCTATTTTTATTGATTTCAGGGTGATTCTCTGTGCCTCATTGACTTGAATGCCTGTTTCCTTCCTCAGATTAGGGAAATTATCAGCCATGATTTGCTCAAATATGCCTCATGGACCTTTCTTCCTCTTCCTCTCAGACCCCAAAAACTCTAATATTATTTTATTTATGGGATCACTCATTTATCAAGTCCCCCCCTTACCCTCTGATTTGATTAGTTGTTTTTCTTGCTTTTTTCTGGCTTCCTTCCTTCCTTTGCATTATCTTTTCTTCTGTGTCACTGACTCTCTCTTTTGTGTCATTTACCTTACCTGTAAGAGCATCCATTTTAGATAGCAGTTAAAGTATTCTTAGTTTAAACCTGATTAGATTTTATTTCTGCATTAAGAGATTCTCTAGTGAGTTTTCTACTTTTTTCAAGCACACTTGGTAACTTTATAATCATTATCCTAATTTCCAGCTCTGGCATTTTACTTATATCCATATTGCTTATATCTATGGTGGAGAGTATCACCTATAGTTCTTTCTTTTGTTGTGATTTCCTCCTTCTAGTCATTTTACCCAGAGAAGAATGGAGGAAAGAGACAACAAAATAAAAAATATCAACCACGATTGAAATGAAACACACACTAGACAAATCCAAACAGGTCAGAAACTAAAAAAGAAAAAAAAAAAAAGGTGGTTAGAGAGATTATAATCTCCCAGGTGGACAAAACATAGTGATCCACTGGGTTCTGGGTGTATTTTGGTCTATTACAAGACACTAAATCCCAAAACTGTAAAGAAAGCAAAACTTATATAAACAAAAATAAAATTGCAACAGTGAAAGGAAGCTAAAAATGAAGAATAAATCTATAAAATGTAAATGTAAATGTAAATGTAAATCTATAAAATGTAAATCTATAAAATGAAAGTTAAAAAAAAAAATACTTAAAAACAAGAATTAATAAAATCAGAAACCAGTTGTGGTGCCTGGGTGGCTCAGCCACTTAAGCTATTGCCATTGGCTCAGCTCATGATCTCCAGGTTTTGGGATTGAGCCCTTCATCTGGTTCCCTCCTCAGCAAGGAAACTACTCTCTCTCTTTCCCTCTGTGATTCCCCCTTGCTCATTCTCTCTCTCTCACACACGTATAAACAATATGTTTAAAAAAATAATAACATAAGAAACCAGTTGAAAAAGATAAAAAGAATAAAAAGAATAAGAGATTTTAACCTGAAAGTTAAATGACTCTTGAGAATAAACTGAATTCTATATACTATTTTCTCCCAGTTCTGGAGTTTTAAAGACCTCTGTGCTCCAAAAATTGTGTGTTCCCTGTTGTTTCTGCTGGTCTTCTAGGAGAACCAGCTGCACTGATTCTCAGATGTCTTTGCCTGGGCAGATTTGCACAACAACTTGCCAGGGTCTGGGCTCAGTGTAAGCTTTCTGATTGCTCTATGTGACTTTTATTCACTGAAGACCCTCTGTGCCTCTTTGGAGGATGAAAATAAAAATGGATGCATGCCAGTCTCCAGCCCTGTTGCTAAAAGATCAGAGCCCCTTCTATTCAGCAAGTCTTCAGGGATAAGCAGTTTTCAGTTCTGTGTGTGCCAAACTGCACACACAGAACCACACTGATCCTCCCAGGGAAAAGTGGAGGGTCACCACATTTCTGCCCTTTGGAGGTCCCCCACATAGAAAATGGTCACCTGATCATGGTGCAGTTTGCAGTTTATGGCAAACTGAGCTGAGAGGCCCCTCCCTGTCTCACTGAACATAACTGGTTTCTCTCTCTAATGGATTGGGAAATTCTGCAGCTCAGGCACCTCTGTTCTTTCTGTGACCCCAGGAATCCTGAGACCACACTGACCCACCTAGGATTCTGCCCCCACTTTGCCACCTGAGCACCTTTTAGGAAGGGACATCTCTCCCTGGAACATACTTCTGAGAGTCTGAATTTGCCCTTCATGGCTAAATCACTTTCTGGTAGCCAGCTTATGGATGCTCCCTCCCTCCCCCTACCATCTATCTTCCGAATATACCCTCAGATTCATTGTTCTGCACCTCCCACCTTGCAAAAAGTGCCCACTTTTCATTTGTAGAACTTCAGCAAATCTGTTTTTACATCTAAAGTTGAATTCATAGGTGGTCAGAATGGTTTGATAGTTATCTGGCTAAATTCAGGGACAAGATGAAATGAGGTCCCTTACTCTTCCACAATCTTGCCTCTCCCAATAAATTTTTAATAACTAAATGGATCATCACTTCGTCTCCTGATTCTCCCACTTTATTCCTATCATTTCTCATTCTGCATGGCTATTTAGTGCTAGTGAAAAATTATTCCCAGTGACTCTACACTTTCTCCAGGAAAACACCATAATCTTTTTCATGAAGTCATAATACATTTCATGATAAAGTGCAGTCTTTCTTTCCCCTGACTTGAACCACCACTATCATACTTCCTTTTGCCTTGACACTCTACATGTTAGTTTCAGTGACTTTACTGTTTAAGAGACTATGTTCTATGTTTTAACATGCACCTCCTTTTCTTTTCTTTTATTTCTTTTTTTTTTTTTTGCAAATGCTCTTCTTTATCCAGAATTTTCCCTTTCAATCTGTCTGTTCAGCCATCTTATAACCATTTTTCAAGTTACAACTGCCACACCAATTTTAATTTACTTCTCCAGCATACTTTTGCTCTTCTTACTCTGGCATCTAAAAGACATTTTAATGCTATTTCATATTTATTATACTATGTGCCTTATGTTGCTAATTCTTCTCTTTTTTTTCCTAAGAATTATAATTACTAATGTGCTGAGATTCATCCAATCCTAGGTCACCCAAAAACCAAAGCCTTTGTAACTCATGGTGGAACCAATGGCATCTATGAGGCGATCCACCATGGGATTCCAATGGTGGGCATTCCCTTGTTTGCGGATCAACCTGATAACCTTGCTCACATGAAGGCCAAGGGAGCAGCTGTCAGTCTGGATTTCCACACACTGTCTAGTACAGATTTGCTCAATGCATTGAGGATGGTCATTAATAACCCTTCGTGAGTATTATGTTTTTTTTCATTAATAGTATTTAGAGATAGGTTCTTCTATCAATGATGACTATGCATTTCATCCTGTATTTAAGAAGCTAATTTTGAAATATTAATATGTATAACTGATCTTAAACTTACCTTTATTTTCAACCAGACATTTTTTGCAAATTTGCTTTTTAACCTCATTGATTTAATGGGCTGCAACAATTTTCTATATGAGCAAATGCAAAAGTTGTATATGGAATTGTAAGGACACAGTTTTAAAAATATGATAGAATTCCTAGAATGAAAGAATGAAGAATTTGCAGATATGTAAAATAACTTTTAATTCAGCAACAAAAATTTCCAAAACTATAAATCTTTTTGCCCAAGAATTAATTTTCATTTTTATTTTAATATATTTTATAATATGTGATTTATGTACCATAATATTTAAGGTACAAAAAATCAAACATATGTAGTATGTTACAGAATTATGAAGCCATGACTATAATCTAAGTTTGGGACATTTTCATTAACCCAAAAAGGAATTGCATATGACTTAGAAGTCATTTCCCATTCCTCTTGCCTTAAGTAAAAACAATCTCCTTTCTGGCTCTTCTAATTGCTGTATTCTGTATATTTCATACAAATGGAATCATACAATTTATGGCCTTTTGTACCTGGCTTCTTTCACTTGGCATATTTTCAAGTTTCACTGATGTGGTAGTTTTGCATTGCTGAATAATATCCTATGGTATGGATATATTACAATCTATTTTTCATTCATCAGTTCATGAACATTTTGATTATTTCCACATTTAGGAATTATAAAGATTACAACATATGTTATTATGTGAACAAATTTTTTCACTTCTTTTGGAAATGAAAGGAAATTTTTGGAAATTATAGGAGTAGAATTGCTGGTCATATGTTAACTCTGTGAAGAACTGCGAAATGATATCTAAATGAGATGCACCATTTTACATTTCCAACAGTTGAGTATGGGAGATTCAAGTTCTTTACATCATTACCAATACTTGTTATCATTTTTTTTTTAAGATTTATTTATTTATTTATTTTAGAGATCACAAGTAGGCAGAGAGACAGGCAGAGAGAGATGAGGAAGCAGGCTCACCACTGAGCAGGGAGCCTGATTCAGGGCGGCTCAAGCCCAGGACCCTGAGATCATGAACTGAGCTGAAGGCAGAGGCTTAACCCACTGAGCCACCCAGGTGCCTCTATCATCTGTTTTATTATAGACATCCCAGTGGTTGTGAAGTGCTCTCTCCTTGTGCTCTTGATTAGCATTTCCCTTAGAGCCTAAGTTATTAAGCATCTTTTCATATGTCAGTTGCCATCCATTTATCCTCTTTAGAGAAATGTCTATTCCAGTTCTTTGATAATTTTTAAATTTGATGATTTGTCTCACCTTATTAAAGAACTTCTTATGTGTTATGAAAATAACACATTATCAGATAGATGATTTGATAATGTTTTTCTTCCATTCTGGTTGACTTGATTTTTCACTTTCTTGATTGTGTCCTTTGAAGAGAAAACTTTTTAAAGATGATAAGACAAATAAAGAAATTTTCTATATTACACAGGAAAATAATGTGTGGGAATTTGTAGTGCCTAGCACAGTAACCACGAATTTGGTATTTGTTACTACTATCAGTATTAATATTATATTAGGAGGGTATCATCTAAAGAATTAGCGAAAAAAATGTGTTATCAAGAAGAAAATGGTAGAATAATGAACTAATAAAATACTTTAAATAGATAAGAAAGAAAAAGAAATATATGGCAGTTTGGAGAAATAGAACAGAAAATCGAGAATGAGACAGTAGGTAAAAATATAAATATGCCAGCACTTACATTAAACTTAAACAGATTACATAATTTAAAGACAAATGTTTTCAGAATGCATTTTTAAAAACTATATACTGTTTATAAGACATGTTCACACAGAAATATAGGAGAGGATTTTAAGTACAAAGTTAGAAAATGATCTATTTTAGCAGTAACCATTTAGAAAGATGTTGTGCCTATGCGACGATCAGACACAGTACTCCAGAATGACTAACAAAAATAAAGATACATATTTCATAACGATACATAGACTGATCTGTCAAAACAACAAAACAAATTAGTACCCGGTGACACCTACTATGAAAATATCAAAATGCAGCACATGTAGACAAAAGAAAAAACAAATACACAACTCTATAGTCATAATATTGAGTTTTCAAACATCTTTCTAATAACATAGAAAAAGAAGACAAAAAAAGAAAGAAAGAAGAAAGGAGGAAAGGAAGGATGGATGGATGGAGATGATAATGGAATGACTAAATTCCTAAATGATTTCAAGGATTCAATTTGAAATAAAACTATCTGACATACATATACATCATCAAATATAACACAACAGAGAATACATATATGTCAAGGATGGAATAGATACTGGAATTAACCATATGCTGGGCTATATACCAAGAGTAAATTTGGAAAATCTAAATCATCAACAGTATACTGTCCAGCCTTACTGGAAGTCACTTAGAAATTGTCAAAAAGAAAGATAATGGAAACATCTCTAAATTTTGGAAATTAAGCAATATACTTCTACATAATTCAGTCAATAAAGAAATCACAACCCTAAATAACCTTCTTCTGAGCAATTCCACTTTCACATTATATAGAAACACAACTGTATGAACATGTAAATCTAAAGAAATACACAAGATTTTTATGAAAGCTTTAGTAATAAAGACTAAAAAATTGTTAACACAAGTGTCCATTGATCATTAAATGAAGAAAGAAATACTCTGCGGTAGTGCCAAGCAATGGAATATTATACAGTAATAGAATTAACCGACAACTATTAGACAAAAGACAAAAGGAAATGAGTATTATCTTGTTATTCTGATCCATAAATAATAAAAGCTAATCTATGATGACTAAAAAAGTCAGAGAAGATGGGATCCTCCTGGATAGTGTGTGATACCCCATATCAATATCTTAATGGTAGGTATGTTATTATATCTACTTCACAATAATATTCTAGCTAATTTTGAATTTATGAGCTATTCAGTTAAGTCTATGTGCATTTTTCTTATGTTATATATTTAAATATTATTATGGAAAATATATTTTAAAATTCTAGGTTTCAAAGAGTAGCACACACACGCATGCACACACACACATCCCAAATGTCTAAGGGTGCTTGATAGTGTGGCCCAGAAAAGCCTGAGATGGAACACAGAGCTGGTCATCTATCAAGATGTAGAAGCAGCTTTGGAGTGTTGCAGGAAAGAGTATCCAGCAGAGAGACAGAGGGGACAGAAAGTGCAAAGGTGCTTAAGTGAGGACATGTTTGGCAACTTTAGTGAACTCCTAGCAGGCCTTTATGCCTGCAACAGAGTGTACATGGGACAAAGTGACAGGAGGAGAGGTTGCCAGGGGGCTGTATCTGTAAGATCCTATAGTCCAAAACCCATAGCTGGATTTTATTTTAAAGGTAATGAGAAGCGAGATGGAAATTTTGAGCAGGGGAGTGCCATGATCTGATATCGGTTTCAAAAATCAGACTGGCTACATGATGGAAAATAAAGAGTAGAGGGTAGAAGAGTGGAGACAGAGACCAGTGAGGTGGCATTTTATTTACCATGACACAATTTCCCTTTGCTGCTTCATGAGGTCATTCAACAAGGGCATTCCCACCATCTCATTTACAGCTGTTACAAGGGCCTATAGCATTTCCTCTGTTAGAAAAGATCAAAAACTATCCTCACTGCACTTCCATTTTCACTTCTCAGAATAGTTGGGGATGGGGAAAATTCCAATTTAAATGCCAAATCTCCAGTGCGGATCCAAATAAAAAAAACATACTGCTTCTGTAACTCTATGACATATATTTTGAAGCATTTGTATGGCCCTTTTCAAAAACCTTTCATGGGAATTATACGATTAGGCAAATGAGCTTCCTTTCAATGTCGGTATCTTTATGTTTCTGTTTAGATACAAAGAGAACGCTATGAGATTATCAAGGATTCACCACGACCAGCCTATAAAGCCCTTGGATCGAGCCGTCTTCTGGATAGAGTTTGTCATGCGCCACAAAGGAGCCAAACACCTGAGGCCGGCCTCTCCATGACCTCACCTGGTTCCAGTACCACTCTCTAGGGATGATGTGATTGGGTTCCTGCTGGCCTGTGTGGCAGCTGCTATATTTGTCACCACACAGTGTTGTCTGTTCTGTTACCGGAAGTTTGCAAAACAGGGAAGAAGGAAAAAAAGGAGTAGTTACATCAGGGGCCTCAAGCTGGTATGCCTCACAAATGGGACGCATCCAGTTTATTCCAGCAGGAAGCTGTGATAGAAGGTTTCTTCCTCCTGTGACAAATGACTTTTCACCACTTAGCTTCTCAGATCAAAATCTGCTTTCAAGGGATTTAAAGCCTATTTAGGAGTTAGAAATGTCATGCCAAAAGGAAAACTGGAAAAAAATAAATAAAAGAAAAATAAAACTGTATGGGTATTTATTGAAACTTATTATTCTAAATCAAAAGTCATCTCCCTCCAAAAGTTATTGATCTTAACTGTGTTTCAAACATTGTGTATGGACATAAGAACATTATGAAAGCTATGCAGAATATCTTTATTATCGTAAAATACTCAGAATATGTTAACTTAATTTGGGGCTAGAATATGGTAGTTTTGTCCTTTGCTAGAGAAACGGCAGGTAATTAAAACTGTGTAAAATGATTTATTTGTCCATTTCATTTTGGGAGACCACTGATTCTCCACAGTAAGATCCAGCCTCAGTGTCACTCCTTACCTAAGAACAGGGCAAATTCTTGAGTTACATCCAGCTTGTCACTTTCCAGCAGAACATATGTGAATTTAGAAATCTACCACCTACAATTTTCCTATTATAAAACTGAGCTTCTCAACTGGTTACGCTTCTGACTCTTGGTTTCAGCAAAGGTTAGGATCTCAAGGCGGTGAGATCAAGAGATCAAGCCCCAGAGTTGGGCTCTGGGCTCAGAAAATAGTCTGCTGAAGGTTATCTCCCTTAGCTTCTCACTCCCCCTGCTCTGGGGAACTATCTCTCCAAAATAAAAAAGAATCTTTAAAAACAAAACAAAACAAAACAAACTGAGCTATTTATGACAGACTTCATTTCATTAACCTATTCTCTTTACCTCAGAGTCCTTTAAAAAGATTTTTACTTGGTGGCTTCCACGATCATTCTACCCTTTGATAATGGCAGTAAAGTCTCACTTGTAGATTGGATAATATAGGACACACTCCCTAAGGAACTTACTGAACTTTCACTCTCTCCTATTGAGAGGGAAGGGGCTGCCATGCCTACCAGGGAGGTAGTCATCACCTTGTAGGCTGAAGAGGCCCATTAGAGTAGCACCTCATCCCCTGAAGCAGAGGCTGGTGGCCAGAGTCTGATGACTGGTTCTTGTGGCCCAGAAGGATGCCCAGGGTGGATGTGAGATGCTGCTCCAAAGGGCATGCCCAGCACTGGCACCTGGAGGTAGCCTCCATGCTAGTAGTGGGCTTTCATGAAGTTGGCTACCCCCAGACCTGTTCTGGTCCTCGGCAACCCAGCCCAGGCCCCCTGGACCCTGTGGACTACGACACAGTGGGAATAAACAGCCTGGCTTGCCAAGTGCTGCATGGCTGGCAGCCTTCGGCCAACCTAGTCTTTACAACTTCAGCCTGGCTGTGTGCCTCAGTTCACCCCAAAGGTGTACATGCCCTACATGGTACCTAGCCAGACACTGCTATTTTAGTACGACTGGGGCATGTGGCTGATTGCACAAACAATGGCACATTCACTAACCTGGTGTACATCTTCTGTGTGCTAGCCACATGGACGCTGCTGTGGGCCACTGCCCTGAGCTTAGAGGGTCCAATCACAGCCCACCACTCCTTCAGTGGGCCTTGCCACAGCTTCGTATTCCGCTTACTGACAGCACCCCAGCAAAGACTGGTGACCAGCCATGAAGATAAATGTCTGGGTACCTGGTGCCATTACTGAGATCCTTGCTGTCTGCAAGCTCTGAAAAGGGGGGCATGGATCACCGCAGGCCTGCGCCTGTCTTGATATGGCAGCCTGTTCTTCTCTGATGCCTTCAGAGGACACTGCTGCTGTATTGAGATGCAAAGCCACAGTCCCACATGCGGCTTGCAGGGAGTGGCGTGCTATGAAGCTCTCTATGGCTCCTGAGCCTTGGCTAACAAATACTTAAGGTCAGCATGTTGTCTGGTAAGACATTCTTTGGCTTTTATTTCTACTTCAAGTGATAGAATATATCCTACAGAAGTAAGTGTTTAAAATCTAAATTGTTTTACTTACCTGTGAAGTGATCATTACAGTAAATATTCTTAATTAGTGCCAGAGTGAGATAATTACTACTTAGCAAGCTAAGGAAACCACCTTTATATTCTGTCAGTTTCTCTTATAAATGGCTATTTTTTTTTAAATTAACTTCAGGGTCCATCTTATTTGAACACATGTAACACTTTATTTTATGGCCAGAACCCCAAGTACTATACTGAATTGAGGTGAAACAGTGATCATTCCAATCTCCTTCACAATCTCAGGGAAAACCTTTACCTGTTTTACCAATATTCCCTGGTACTGCCTTACTGTAGATAAATATTCTATCAAATTAAGGAAATGCCCTTCTGCTAAAAAAGAAAAAAAAAAGAATCTGAGAAAACTGTTTTTATGAAGTATAATGCAGAATGAGGCTTTCAAATAAAATTTTTTTAAAGATTTTATTTATTTATTTGATAGAGAGAGAGATCAGAAGTAGGCAGAGCAGCAGGCAGAGAGAGTAGAGGAAGCAGTATCCCAATTGATCAGAGAGCCCAATGTGATGCTCGATCTTAGGAACCCAAGATCACGACCGCAGCCGAAGGCAGAGGCTCAACGCACTGAGCCACCCAGGCACCCTCAAATAAATTTTAAACATACTGTTTTAACCATGCATTTCTACCTCAGTCATGTAGAAATACACATGCACATGTTTATGGACAGCATATTCCCAGAAGTACCTAAATATCTATCAAACATACCTCCAATGAAAGACATAATATATACAGTAATTACACAGAAGACTTTGTTACAGGCAATATTGTTGCATGTTCCCATCACATTGCTAAATGACAAAGTTCCAGAAAAAACACAATCATGATACTCTCTTTTGGAAATAAAATAAAATACACGTAAATTTGTACAAACACAAAAGAAACATTCTGAAAGAACACCCAGAACATCAAATGATGGTAATTTAGACATTTATACATGTCTTTATCTTTTGACATTTTACAACATGGTTTTCATGTATTAATTATACTGAATAAAAAAAATCTGCTAATGAAATAAACATATTATTTCAATATAACAAGTTCCAAGATTTTGTTATTGTGCTATCAGGTCAGTAATGTCAGTCAGAATACTGGAATTGACCAAAATCTGATATACCATCGATTGTTACAAATTTGGGCCCCTTTTCCATGTTTAGGAAATCTTTCATCTAAAATATCTAGTAATAAATATGTTAGAATGTTTATTAAAAATTTCAATACATGTGAAGATCTAAATGCACAATTCTTAACTATTTTACTGTGTTTTTAATGTGAATATTTCATGAATTTTACAATAGCTTAGTGACCTCTGCTGGCTGGTTTTTAAAAGATTATAGTGTGATGGATATTGGGGAGGGTATGTGCTATGATGAGTGCTGTGACTTCTGTTAGATTTATGAATCACAGATTATCACCCCTGAAACAATAACACATAATATGTTAATAAAAAGTTTATTTTATGGTAATTTTAAAACATGACTACAAATAGCAGCAACTTGAGTATTTTCTAATTATCACCAGATGTGTGAGTGAAGATCCTTTGGATGATTATATCTCAGCCATTATATAACTGTAACCTACTGAGAAACCCAAGAATCAATGCAAAGAACCTACTGCCTGAGCCCAGCTGACACCCAGAACTATGAGAGATAATAATAAAAAGATTATTGATGCTATAGGCCCCTACATATGGGGGCAGGTTGTTCTGAAGAGAAAGAACTCAGGAATAATATTACTACATTTATAAAAAATTATACATATAGGAAAATAATATAACTAAGAAATACCTAAAAAAAACTGGAGCTACAAATGTTACATTTTGAAAATAACTGTAGCTTAGAATGCACGCAGCATACACTAGAAACACTCCCTGAAGCACTAGGCCATGGACAGTATAGACCTCTTCTTAATATAGCCATTACTCTCAGGAGAAGGAAGCAAAACAGGCTTTCCTAACACAGAGAAAACAGAGATCTATAGAGAATGTCAAGATAGAGAAATTCACCCTAAAAGTAAAAATAATAAGTCATCACAGGCAGGGATCTAATCAACACAAATATAAGTAATACGCTTGAACTGGAATTTAAATCAACCATCATAAAGATACAAGCTGGGATTACAAAAAGCCTACAGGATACCAGTAAATCCCTTACAACACAGATAAGAGCTAGTCAGACCAAAGGGGGCGGAAAACAGAAAAAGTAAAAGGCTCTAAATACAATGCAATACCACCCAGATATAATGACCACAGGGATGGAAGTATCAGAAGAATGACTAAGTGATATAGAAGATAAAACTATGGAAAATAATGAAGCTGAAAAGAATAGTGAAAAAAATATATTGGACATGAATGTAGACTTTGGGAACTCAGTGACTGCAGAAAGTGTAGGAACTTTCTTATCATAGGAATCCCAAAGAAGAAGAAAGGGGAAAAAGGGGTTGAAGTTTTATTTGAGTAAAGTATAGCTGAAAACTTCCTTAATCTGAGGAAGGAAGCAGACATCTAAATTCAGGAGGCACAGAGAACACTGAACAAAATCAACAAAATCAGGCCAACACCAAGACTTATTGTAATACTATTTGCAAAATATAAAGATAGGGAAAGAATTCTGAAAGCAGTGAGGGAAAAGATATCCCTAAACTACAAGGGAAAAACAAATCAATTATCAGTAGATTTACACAGAAACTTGTCAGACCAAAAGAGAGTGGCATGATATATTCAACAAACTGAAGGGGAAAAAATATGCAGCCAAGAACACTTTATCCAGCAAGATTGCCATTCAGAATAAGAGAGCTAAAGTGTTTCCAGGACAAACAAAAACTAAAGGAGTTTGTGACTACTACACTAGTCCTACAAGAAAAAATAAAGTGACTCTTTGAGCGGGAGAGAAAGACCAAAAGTGACAAGACTAGAATGGAACAGAGAAAATCTCAGGAAACAATGAAAAAACAAGTAATAAAATAACATTGAATACATATCTATGAATAATTACTCTGAAGGTAGATGGATTAGAATTGTAAGACAAGACCCATCTGTAATCTGCCTACGAGAAACTCATTTTAGACCTAAAGCCACCTGCAGATTGAAAGTGAGGGAATGGAGGAATATTAAACAAGCAAATGAATGAAAAAACAGAAACAAAAACAAAAAACAGAGAAGTAATACATATATGAGACAAATGAGATTTTTAAGATTTTTGTTTATTTGACAGATTGAGATTACAGGTAGGCAGAGAAATAGGCAGAGAGAGAGGAGGAAGCAAGCTCCCTGCTGAGCAGAGAGCCTGTGCAGGGCTTGATCCCCGGACCCTGGGATCATGACCTGAGCCGAACACAGAGGCTTTAACCCACTGAGCCACTGAAGTGCCTTGACAAATGAGATTTTAAACCAAAGATTGTAACAAGGAATGAAGAAGGGCATTATATCATGATAAAGGGGACTATCCAACAAGAGGATCTAACAATTGTAAATATTCATGCCCCCAACTTGGAACACCAAAATACATAAAACAACTAATAACAGACATAAAGGAACTCATTGGTAATAAAGCAATAACCATAGGGGATTTTAACATCCAACTCACAATAATGGACAAATCACCTCAACAGAAGCTCAACAAGGAAACAATGGCTTTGAATGACACACTGGACCAGGTAGACTTAACAGATACATTCAAAACATTTCATCCTAAAGCACCAGAATACATATTCTTTTCAACTGCACATGGGACATTCTGCAGAAAAGATCCCATACTAGGTCACAAATTGGGCCTCAAGAAGTACAAAAATATTGAAATATTTTCCAACCCCAATACTAGGATAATGAAGTCAACCACAAGAAAAAATTTGGAAAGACCATGAATTCATGGAAATTATAGAGCATGCTACTAAGGAAAGGATGGGTCAAAGAGGAAATTAAAGAAGAAATTTTAGATGGAAAAAAATGAAAATGAAAATATAAAAGTCAAATATCTTTGGGATGCAGTAAAAGCAGTCATAAGAAGGAAGTATATTGCAACACAGGTCTACCTCAAGAAGCAAGAAAAGTCTCAAACACAATTTAACCTTACACCTAATGGAGCTAGAAAAAGAAGTGCATATAAATCCTAGCACCAGCATAAGAAATGAAATAAAGATTAGAGCAGACATAAAAAGTATAGAAAAAAAAAACAGATCAATGAAAATAGAGCTGATTCTTTGAAAGAATTAATATAATTAATAAACCTCTAGCCAAATTTATCAAAAAAGGAGAGAAAGGACCCAAATAAATAAATAAAATCACAAATGAAAGGGGAAGGATACAACCAATACCACAGAAATACAAACAATAATAAGAGCATATTATGAAAAATTATATGCCAATGAGTTGGGCAATCTGGAAGAAATGGATAAATTCCTAGAAACATACAAATTATCAAAACTGAAAAAGGAAGAAGTAGAATATTTGAACAGACCCATTACCAGGAAAGAACTTGAATCGTAATCAAAACTCTCCCAACAAACAAAGACCAGAGCCAGATGGCTCCCCAGGGGAATTCTACCAGACATTTAAAGAAGAGATAATACCTGTTCTTTTCAAATTGTTCCAAAATAGAAATGTAAGGAAAACTTCCAAACTCATTTTACAAGGCAAGCATTACCTTCATTCCAAAACCAGACAAAGACACTACTAAAAAGGAGAGATACAGGGCAAGACCCCTGATGAACATGGATGTAAAACTTCTCAACAAGATTCTAGCAAATCAAATCCAATAGCACATTAACAGATTTAGTTGCTATGATCAAATGGGATTTATTCCTTGGGCTGTAGGGGTGGCACGATATTTTAAAATCAATCAATATGATACACAATACACGATCCTCTCCATAGATACAAAAAAAAAGCATTTGACAGAATACAGCAACCATTATTCAAACTCCAACAAGGTAGATACAGATGGAACATAACTCAACATCATAAACCTCATAGACAAAAGACCCACAGCTAATATCTTCAATAGGAAAAAAAAACTGAGAGCTTTTCCCCTAGGGTCAGGAGCATGAAACAGATGTCCACTCTCACCGCTGTTGTTCAACATAGTACTAGAAGCCCTAGCCTCATCAATCAGCAAACAAAAAGAAATAAAAGGCATCCAAATTGGCAAGGATAAATTCAAACTTCACTCTTTGCAGATGACCTGTTACTCTACAGAGAAAACACAAAAGACTCTACCAAAAATTTGCTGGAACTGATACATCAATTCAGCAAAGTTGCAGGATATAAAATCAATGTACAGAAATCTGTTGCACTTCTATTAATCAATAATGAAGCAGTTGGAAGAAAAATCAAAGAATCAATTCCAAATGCACTTTTTATAAATGCACCAAAAACTATAACATACCTAAGAATAAATCTAATCAAATGAGTGAAAGATATGTACTCTGAAAACCATAGAACACTCATGAAAGAAATTGAGGAACTGAAGGATGTGTGAAGAACTTACACAACTCAACACCAAAAACAACAGAAAAAGTAATCCAGTTAAAAAGTGGGCAGAAGACATAAACAGACATTTTTCCAAAGAAGACATACAGAAGGCTAATAGACTCATGAAAAGATGCTAAACATCACTTACTATCAGGAAATATGAATCAAAACTACAAGGAGATATTACTTCACAACTGTTAGAATGGCTAAAATCAACAACATGACAAACAACAGGTGCTGGCAAGGATGTGAAGAAAGGGGAACCCTCTTGCACTGTTGATGGAAATGCAAACTGGGGCAGCCTCTGTGGAAAACAGTATGGAGATTCCTCAGAAAGTTAAAAATAGACCTACCCTATGATCCAGGGATTGCTCTACTAGATATTGACCCAAAGAACACAAAAATACTGATTTGAAGGGACACACACATTACTATGTATATAGCAGCATTATCAACAATTTTTTTTCTTACAAAAATTACAAAATTTTTTTTCGTACACCCTCATGAACAAAACCCACTCCACCTTTTCCTGTATACTGCCTTTGCAGTCATGTTTCTTAAATTCCCTACGTTTAATTCCTTGAGGACCTCTAAAATTAATCCTTAAAGCTACATGAGAACCGGATGGTGCTCACAATTTTTTATCAAGCATTAACATTTGGATCAAAGTATCATCATAGTGGTCTCAATAATCTAATTAGCAGTCCTGACAAGCTAAGCAAGTAATATTGCTAGTATCTGGTTATCACCAGTGAGCACACTGCTTAACCTTGAAGAGGGTAAGCAATCAATGACTGATGAATGGATAAAGAGATGGTTCATGTATGCAATGGAATATTACTTAGCCATAAAAAAAGAATGAAATCTTGCCATTTGCAAAGACAAGGATGGAACTAGAGAGTAGTATGCTAAGCGAAATAAGTCAGAGAAAGACAAATACCATATGATTTCACTCATATGAGGAATTTAAGAAATGAAAGTGATTAACATAGGAAAAGGAATAAATAATAGAGAGAGAGAGAGAGAGAGACAGGCAAACCAGACAAAAGAATCTTAACTACAGAAGACAAACTGATGGTTACCAGAGGAGGTGGGTAGGGAATTGCTTAAATGCACCAGGTGTTCTATGGAAGTGGTGAATCACTAAATTCTACACCTTAAACTAATATTATACTCTATGTTTACTAACTGGGAATTTAAATAAAAACTTGGAAGAAAAGATCAACACGACCTATACATTTGGAATATGACCCACTCTTTCATCATGCACTCAACTCATTGCAACAGAAACTTCAATGTTAGTAGATACAGATAAGATGAACTATTAAATAGACTCAAGATGAAAATGAAAATCTGAATAGGCCTAAAACAAAAATAGATTGAATCTGCAATCAAAAAAATACCTAGAGGGCGCCTGGGTGGCTCAGTGGGTTGGGCCGCTGCCTTCCGCTTGGGTCATGATCTCAGGGTCCTGGGATCTAGTCCCGCGTAGGGCTCTCTGCTCGGCGGGGAGCCTGCTTCCTCTTCTCTCTCTCTCTCTGCCTGCCTCTCTGCGTGCTTGTGATCTCTCTCTGTCAAATAAATAAATAAAATCTTAAAAAAAAAATACCTAGAAAGTAAAGTTCATGCCCAAATGAATTCACTGATAATTTTAAGAATTTAAAGGATTAATATCAGTTCTTCAAAAAGATCTTCCAAATAATAGAAAAGGAGTAAATATTTGCCAACATATTCAATAAGGCCCTGATATTACCAATACATAGGGACAGTTCTAGAAAACATTACAGACCAATATTTCTTATGAATATAGATTCAATAGTCCTCAACAAATGCTAGTTAGCCAGTTCCAAGGATATGCAATAAACAATCTAAAATGAAATTAAGGGTCTCAGTACAATACCATCAAAAGAACAAAATATTTCATAAATTGAACAAGAAAGTGCAAAATTTATACTATGGAAACTACAAAACATTGCGGGAAGATACTTTAAAATTTCTAAATAAAAGGAAGGCCTCTCATATCCAAGCATTTAAACAGCATTTTTGTAATAGCAATTCTTCAATTGATATACAGCTCAACAAAATCTCTATCAAAACCCCAGCTGACTCTTATATGAATTGGCAAGCCAGTCTTAAAATTCATATAGGTGTATTAAAGGACCTAAAATAAATATAGTCAAACAATCTTTAGATTGGAAGAATTACACTGGTTTTAAAAATAATTACACTGCACTGGGTATTGTATGTAAGGTATGAATCATTAAATCCTACATGTGAAACTATTATACTGTATGTTAACTAACGAATTTAAATTAAAACTTGGAAGAAAAAAATTTCTAAATGACAGTAATCAAGAGAGTGTGACTTGGGCATACAAATAAGCATGTGGAACAACAGAATAGATTTTAGAACCAGAAATAGTCTTACACAGTGTTGGCCAGTTCATTTTTGAGAAGGGAATAAACACTCTTTTATTTTTATTTTATTTATTTATTTGACAGAGATCACAAGTAGGCAGAGAGGAACGCAGGGGGAGGGGGAAAACAGGCTCCCTGCTGAGCAGAGAGTCCAATGCGGGGCTCGATCCCAGAACCCTGAGATCATGACCTGAGCTGAAGCCAGAGGCTTTAACCCATTGAGCCACCCAGGTGCCCCTGAACACTCTTTTAAATAAATTCTTCGGGAAAAACTGATTATTCATATGTAAAAGAATGAAGTTGGACACACTACATCAAACCATACGTAAAAATTACTCAAAATGAATCAAATATCTACATGTAAGACTAGAACTATATAACTCTTAAGGAAAAAAACATAGGGTTAAAACTGTGATCTTGGATTTGGTAATGCTTGCTTAGATATGGTACCAAAAGCACAAGCAACCAAATCAAAAATAGAGAAATTGGATGTTATCAAAATTTAAAACTTCTATTCTGTAAAGGATGCCACAAAGAAAGTGAAAAGACAATCCACAGAATTGAGTATGTATTTGCAAATTATACCTCTCATTAGGGATCTTTATCAGGCTATATGAAAACCTACAATTCAATAATAAGACAATTGGTTTTTAAAATTAACAAAAGATACCAATAATGAGTCCAAAGATTAAGTAAGTATTCAAAAAGCTCTTAACACAGAAACTCCAGAGACAGACAGGTGAATTGTGTGAAACATTTAAAAATTGACTACCAAGCCTCAAACTCTTCCAAAATGTCAAAGAAGAGAATACATTTTCACTCTTTCTATGAAGTCAAAATTACCTTAAAACCAAAACCAGATAAAAGAATACACTGACATTTCTGATGAATATAGATGCAAAAGTTCTCAACAAAATATCAGCAATCTGAATTCAAGAACACATTAACAGAAGTATACACCATGACCACTGGGAATTATCTCTGGATATAAGGATAGTTCAACATATACAAATCAACAAATGCAATTCATCACATCACAAAGATAAAAATCATGCAGTTGATGATGTCAATAGATGCCGAAAAAGCATTTGACAAAATACATGTTTTTTGATAAAAAAAAAAAACCTTTAGCAGATTTAGTAAGAAGGAATGGACCTCAACATAAGAAAAGCTATTTGTGATAAATCCACTGCTAACATTATAATCAAAGGAGAGAAACTGAAAGGGTTTTCTCTGTGATCAAATATAAGACAAGGTCGCCCATTCTCACTACTCCTATTCAACAGAGTACTGCAAGTACTCACTAGAGCAATTAAGCCAGCCAAAGAAATAAAAGGCATCCAAATTGAGAATGAAGAAGCAACATTATCACTATTTGCTGGTAATAATGATCTTAAAAATAGAAAAAACAAAAAAGTTATGAAAACACTTTTGGAATTAAGCAATGATTTCAGTAAAGTGGCAGGTTATAAAATCAACTGTTTAAAAAAAGAAGAGCAAATTGGTCATTCTCAAGGGAGGGGAGGTGGAGGCCTCTGGGAAAAGTAACTCAACACCCCGACAAGCATGACTACAATGAAATATGAGTTCATCCCCACAGGCATGACTATAATCAAAGAGCTAAATAATAAGTGGTGGCAAGATACAGAAAATTGAAACCACTGAAGGTTACAGGTGGGAATTATTTCACATTGTTCCAGTCATCAAACGTAGAGTTACCATATGACCCAACAATTCTACTTTTAGATATAAATGGAAGAGAAAGAAACACAGGCCCACACAAACCATTTACATCTACCTTTTACATCTTAAGTTTTCCACTTGCCATAAAAACAGTTTATATAATGTATTTACTTTGAGATGTAGGAGTTATATTTTAACTTCCTGATTGATTTCTCCTTGGATATAAAAACAAGTAATGATAACAGAGAAGTGGGATTTGAAAAGAAGCAGAATGTCTACGGAAAGCTGTAGCTGAGTTGTTACTTCAGCTCCAGGAGTTGTGGAAAGGTGCTGCTTTGACCCACAGAATATAGCCACTGGATCCATATAAAGAATATCCTGGTCCAGGTGCTGCTGTGACCCACAGAATATAGCCACTGGATCCATATAAAGAATATCCTGGTTTAACTTGTCCAGAGAGGTCACGAAGTTACTGTTCTGACATTTTTCACCTTCTGTTCTTATTAATCCCAACAAAAAATCTCCTCTAAAATTTGAGATATGCTCTTCATCTAAGTAAAAATGACACAGGTTTCTATGATGCAACTGGTCAATAAATGGATAAATGGTCTACCAAAATATACATTTTGGACATGTTTTTCACTAATGCAAGAAGCCGTTTGGAAATGTTCTCACTGTCTTGAAGAAATTGCAAAGATGCAGAGTTTAGGGTACCTGGGTAACTCAGTTGCTTCAGCGATTTCCTTCAGCTCAGGTCATGATCCTGGAGTCCTGGGATCAAGTCCCGCCTTCGGAGTCCCTGCTCAGCAGGGGGTCTTCTTCTCCCTCTGCTCTTCCCCCTCTCATGCTCACTTATTCTCATTCTCTCTCTCTCAAATAAATAAATAAAATCTTTTTAAAAAAAAGATGCAGAGTTTAAACAAGAAAGTTATGACAAAACTATAAGAATCAAGGTTTGATGTCATTCTTGCAGATGCCATTGGACCCTGTGGTGTGCTTCTGGCTAAGCTACTTAAAATATCTTTAGTGTACAGTCTTCGCTTCTCTCCTGGCTATGCATTTGAAAAGAATAGAGGAGGATTTCCTTTCATTCCATCTTATGTACCTGGTACCAAGTCAGAATTAAGTGAGCAAATGACATTCATGGAGAGAGTAGAAAGTAAGATATATGTGCTTTATTTTGAATTTTGGTTCCAAACATTTAATGAGAAGAGTTGGGATCAGTCTTACAGTGAAGTACTAGGTAAGTCATGTTTTTAACTGGTAGCATGAAGTCTTAATTCTAAGTGGTTCAGAAGGCAACCTTGTATAAAGTTAAAGGAAATTGTCTTTTATAAGTGAAATGATGAAAACATAAAATGATCTGTCAATCTCACAAGGTATTATGGAAAGCTTAAATTATAAGGTCAGTTAAGACCCTGTGGTCCATTGCTAATACAAGAACATGCCAAGTATAAACCACAAATTGAAGCAATCACGTATTTGTTCTTGTTCATTTGTTTGTAACAGGCTTTATCTTAAGGAGGAGTTTTACATCCACAGCAATATTAAGTAGAGATTCACCTTAAACGCCCAGCCCCCCCACATTCATCCCTCCCTGTATTATCAACATCCCCCAGCAGAGGAGGACATGTGTTACAACTGATTAAACTGTATGGACAGATCATGATACTCCAAAGTCCATAGTTTATGTTAAGGTTCCTTCCAGGGGTTGTACATTTGATAAGTCTGGACAAAGGAGTAATGTTATGTATTCACCACTATAGTGCTAACAGAGTAGTTTCAGTACCCTAAAAATTCTCTATGCTCTTTCTAGTCATTCCACATATAAATTTTACCATATTTTTTATAGAAGATAGAAATTTCATGAACTATCTTTATCAAAGCAAACATTTAGACTTAAGATTTACATATTTCTAGCACAACTATCTATGGAGCATTGGAGGAAATTGTTTTCTCCTTGTTTAGTTTCCTTTAAAAATTAAACTGTCTTGCCATATTGTTTGAAGGCTCCTTCAGAATTGAAAGGTATAGAAGCTCTATCCCAGACTCAGGAACCTATAATTTGAAGTTACTAATGGTTGCATGTTCCTTAACTAAATACTTACAAACCTTGTTGAAGTATGGACACACACGTTATTAGTCTGAATTTTTTCAAAATTACACCCTCCATCAAAGAAAAAATGAGCCAAAATGAAGGGTGAACATATCTATTTCCATACTTTATGATAGTTTCCAGCAACTTTTGCAAATATTCTTATTTAATGCACAAATATCATTAAGCTCTTAACATGAACCTGATAGATTAAAAGCTATACTCTCAAGAACTTCACCATGTTTTTGGAAAATCTGGGATCAAATGGCTTGCTAAATTGTAAGAAACTAGACTACAGCACTCTAGGAAAAAGTGTTTCCATGAGTGTGGTAGGATTAATTGAGAAGATGAATTCAGTTTTTGCATTCGCATTCATTACTTTTGCAGCTGCACAGAGTAAACAAATGCATGTTAAATATTATAGTGGCTTAAGTTTAAAAATTATTAATGATTATGAATGAGTGCGTGTGACATTAGAGATGAAAGTCTATTGCACTTTTTCTTTTGTATGTATATTTATGAACAATATGTATATTTACATATTTTAATTTTTAAACCACAGGCACTTTCTTTTTTCCTTTTTTAGGTTTCATTTCATTTCATTCTTTTTTCATTAACATATAATATATTGTTAGCCACATGAGGTACAGGTCTGTGAATCATCAGGCGTACACAAATCACAGCACACCCCAAAGCACATACCCTCCCCAATGTCCATAAGCCAACTTACCATGCCCTACACCTTGCCTCCAAGCAACCCTTAGTTTCTTTGGTGAGATTAAGTGTCTCTGATGTTTTATCTCCCTCCTGATCCCATCTTGTTTCATTTTTTTCCTTCTGTAACTCCCCAAATCTCCACATTGATTCTCAAATTCCTCATATCAGGGCAATCATATGATAATTGTCTTCCTCCGATTGACTTACTTCATTCAGCATAATACCCTCTAGTTCCATCCATGTCCTTGCAAACGACAAGATTTCATTTCTTTTCATGGCTGCATTGTATTCCATTTTATATATGTACCACTTCTTCTTTATCCACTCAGGTGTTGATGGACATTTAGGCTCTCTCCCTAATTTGGCTATTGTGGAGATCGCTGCTATAAACATTTGGATGTGCATGCCCCTTCAGATCACTATATTTGTATCTTTAGGGTAAATACCCAGAAGTGTGATTGCTGGGAAGTAGGGTAGCTCTATTTTCAACTTTCTGGAGAAACTCCATGCTCTTTTCCAGAGTCACTGCACCAGCTTTCATTCCCACCAGCAGTGTAGGAGGGTTTTCCTTTCTCCACATCTTCACCAAGCATCTGCCATTTCCTGAATTGTTAATTTTAGCCATTCTGACTGGTGTGAGGTGATATCTCATTGTGCTCTTTGTTCTTTCGGTGTTGAGTTTGATAAGTTCTTTATAAATATTGGATACTAACCTTTTATCTGATATGTCATTTGCAAATATCTTCTCCCATTCTGTTGGCTGTCTTTTGGTTTTGTTGACTGTTTCCTTTGCTGTGCAAAAGTGTTCGATATTGATCAAGTTCATTTGTGCCTTGTTTCTCTTGCCTTTCATGATGTTTTAAAGAAGAAGTTGCTGTGGCTGAGGTCAAAGAGGTTGCTGCCTGTGTTCTACTCAAAGATTTTGATGGATTCCTTTCTCACATAGAGGTTTTTCATCCATTTGGGGTCTATTTTTGTGTGTGTTGTAAGGAAATGGTCCGGTTTCATTCTTCTGCATATGGATGTCCAATTTTCCCAACTCCATTTGTTGAAGAGACGGTTTTGTTTTTTTTTTTTTCCCCCATTGGACATTCTTTCTTGCTTTGTCAAAGATTAGTTTACCATAGAGGTAAGGGTCTATTTCTGGGCTCTCTATTCTGTTCCATTAATCTATGTGTCTGTTTTTGTACCAGTACCATACTGTTTTGATGATGACAGCTTTGTAATAGAGCTTGTAGTCTGGAATTGTGATGCCCACCATCTCTGGCTTTCTTTTTCAACATTCCTCTGGCTATTCGGGCTCTTTTCTGGTTCCATATAAGTTTTAGGGTTATTTGTTCCATTTTTTTGAAAAACAAGGATGGTATTTTGATAGGGATTGTGTTAAGCATGTAGAATGCTTTAGGTAGCATAGACATTCTCACAACATTTGTTCTTCCAATCCATGAGCGTGGAACATTTTTCCATTTCTCTGTGTTTTCTTCAATTTCTTTCATGAGTACTTTATAGTTTTCTGAGTATAGATTCTTTGCCTCTTTGGTTAGATATATTCCTAGGTATCTTATGGTTTGGGGAGCAATTATAAATGGGATTGACACCTTAATTTCTCTTTCTTCTGTCTTGTTGTTGGTGCATAGAAGCACAACTGATTTCTGTGTATTCATTTTATATCCTGACACTTTACTGAATTCCTGTACAAGTTCTAGCAAATTTGGAGTGGAGTCTTTTGGGGTTCCACATAAAGTATCACATCATCTGCAAAGAGTGATAGTTTGATTTGTTCTTTGCTGATTTAGATGCCTTTAATTTCTTATTGTTGTCTAATTGCTGAGGCTAGGATTTCTACCACTATGTTGAGTAGCAATGGTGATAATGGACATCCCTGCCCTGTTCCTGACTTAAGCCGAAAAGTTCTCCGTTTTTCTCCATTGAAAATGATATTCGCTGTTGGTTGTTCATAGATGGCTTTGACGATATTGAGGTATGTATGCTCTATCCATACACTGTGAAAGTTTTGACCAAGATAGGATGCTGTACTTTGTCAGTGCTTTTTCAGCGTCTATTGAGAAGATGATCTGATTCTTGTTCTTTCTTTTTAATGTATTATTTCACTTTGACCAATTTGCGGATGTTGAACCAACCTCACAGCCCAGGAATAAATCCCACTTGGTCGTGGTGAATAATCCTTTTAATGTACTGTTGGATCCGATTGGCTAGTATTTTGGTGAGAATTTTAACATCTGTGTTCATCAAGGACATTGGTCTGTAGTTATCTTTTTTGATAGGGTCTTTGTCTGGTTTTGGGATCAAGATAATGCTAGCTTCATAAAATGAGTTTGGAAGCTTTCCTTCCATTTTTATTTTTTGGAACAGTTTCAGGAGAATAGGAATGAATTCTTCTTTAAATGTTTGGTAGGATTCCCTTTGGAAGCCGTCTGGTCCTGGGCTCTTTTTGTTTGGAGATTTTTGATGACTGTTTCAATCTCCTTACTGGTGATGGGTTTGTTCAGGTTTTCTATTTTTTCCTTGTCCAGTTTCAGTATTTTATGGATCTCTAGGAATGCATCCATTTCTTCCAGATTGTCAAATTTCCTAGCATGTAGTTGTTCATAATATGTTCTTATAATTGTTTGTATTTCTTTGGTGTTGGTTGTGATCTCTCCTCTTTCATTCATGATTTTATTTATTTAGGTCCTTTCTCTTTTCTTTTGGATAAGTGTGGCCAGGGGTTTATCAATCTTATTAATTCTTTCAAAGAACCAGTGCCTTGTTTCATTGATTTCTTCTATTTTGTTGTTGTTGTTGTTGTTGTTTGTTTATTTCCATGTCATTGATTTCTGCTCTGATCTTTATTATTTCTCTTCTCCTGCTGGGTTTAGTCTTTCTTTGCTGTACTTTCTCCAGTCCCTTTTGGTATAGAGTTAGGTTGTGTATTTGAGACATTTCTTGTTTCTTGAGAAAGCTTTGTATAGCTATATATTTTCCTCTCAGGACTGCCTTTGTTGTGTCCCACTGATTTTGAACAGTTGTATTTTGATTATCATTTGTTTCCATGATTTTTTTTCAATTCTTCTTTAATTTCCTGGTTGACCCATTCATCCTTTTGTAGGATGCTTTTAGCCTTCATGTATTTGTGTTCTTTCCAACTTTCCTGTTGTTATTGAGTTCTAATTTCATTGTGGTCTGAGAATATACAGGGAATTATCCCAATCTTTTGGTACCAGTTGAGAGCTGATTCGCAAACCAGGATGTGATCTATTCTGGAAAATGTTTCATGTGCACTAAAGTAGAATGTGCATTGTGTTGCTTTGGGATGGAATGTGTTTAATATATCTGTGTTGTCCATCTGGTCCAGTGTGTGATTGAAGGCCTTTATTTCTTTTTTGATCTTTGCTTGGATGATCTGTCCATTTCAGTGAAGGAGGTGTTAAGTTCCCCTACTATTATTGTATTATTGTCAAAATGTTTCTTTGATTTTGTTATTACTTGATTTATATATTGGCTGCTCCCATATTAGGGGCATAGATATTTAAAATTGTTAGATCTTCTTGTTGGAGAGACACTTTGAGTATGATATAGTGTCCTTCCCCATCTCTTTTTATAGTCTTTGGCTTAAAATCTAATTAATCTGATATAAGGACTGCCATCCCAGCTTTCTTTTGATGTGCATTAGCATGGTAAATGATTTTCCATACCCTCCCTTTAAATCTGGTGGTGTCTTTGGGTCTAAAATGAGTTTCTTGTAGACAGCATATCAATGGGTCTCTTTTTTGTTGTTGTTTAATCCATTCTGATACCCTGTGTCTTTTGATTGGGGCATTTAGCCCATTCACATCTGGGTAATTATTGAAAGATTAATTTAGTGCCATTGTATTGCCTGTAAGGTGACTGTTACTGTATATTTTCTCTGTTCCTTTCTGGTCTACTACTTTTAGGCTCTCTCTTTGCTTAGAGGAGCCCTTTCAAAATTTCCTGCAGGGCTATTTGATGTTTACAAATTCTTTCAGTTTTTGTTTGTCTTCGAAGGTTTTTTATCTCTCCCTCTATTTTCAGTGATAACCTAGCTGGATGTATTATTCTTGGATGCATTTTTTTTTCATTTATTGTTCTAAATGTATCATACCAGTTCTTTCTGGTCTGCCAGGTCTCTGTGGATAAATCTTATGCCTATCTAATATTTCTACCATTGTATGTTACAGACTTCTTCTCCTGGGCTGCTTTCAGGATTTTCTCTTTGTCACTAAGACATAAATTTTACTATGGGATGATGGGGTGTGTACTTTTTCTTATTGATTTTGAGGGGAGTTTTCTGTGCCTCCTGGATTTTTATGCTTGTTCCCTTTGCCATATTAGGGAAATCTCTACTATAATTTGCTTCAATATACCTTCTGCTCCCCTCTCTCTTTCTTCCCCTTCTGTAATCTCAATTATTCTAATATTGTTTCATCTTATGGTATCACTTATCTCTCAAATTCTCCCCACATGGTCCAGGAGTTGTTTGTCTCTCTTTTGCTCAGCTTCTTTATTCTCCATCATTTGGTCTTCTATTTCACTAATTCTCTCTTCTGCCTCCTTTATCCTAGCAGTAAGAGACTCTACTTTTGATTGCATCCCATTAATAGCTTTTTAAATTTCAGCTTGTTTAGATTTTAGCTCTTTTATTTCTCCAGAAAGGGCTTTTATTTCTCCAGACAGGGTTCTAAAATCTTCCATGTATTTTTCAAGCCCAGCTAGGCCTTTGAGAATCATCATTCTGAACTCTAGATCTGACATCTTACCAATGTCCGTATCAATTTGATCCCTAGCCTTTGGTGCTGCCTCTTGTTCTTTTTTTTGTGGTGAGTTTTTCTGCCTTGTCATTTTTTCGAGATAAGAGTATATGATAAGAGTATATGACTGAGAGAATAAAATAGTAAAGGGTGGTAAAGACCCTAGAAAAATGTATGCTATCCATATCAGAAGAGATCCCATACTGGAGGGAGTAGGATGGGGGTAAAAAGAAGTTTAAAAATAACTTTTTAATTAAAAATACACACACACATATATAAATATATAATATTAAAATTAAAAATACACACACATATGCATATATAAATATATATATAAGAAAATATAAATAAAATAAAATATATGTTACATATATATTAATATATATTGAATATATATATATATATATATATATATTTGTGTGTGTGTGTGTGTATACACACACATACATTGGACTGGTGAATAGAACAGAGCCACCCACTTGATTTTGGGTGTATTTTGTTCTCTTAGGAAAAACTACCTCCCAAAATTATAACAAAAGAAAAACTATATACACAAAAATAAGGGTAAATATGATGAAGGGATGGAATATGATTGTAAAGATGAAAATTTTTTAAAATTTAAAAAAAAGGAATTGGTAAGATAAGCTGGTTGGGAAAAGAAAGTGGAGAGAATTTGCTCAAGATGGAGACTAGAACAAGGCCTTGTGCTTGATTTAGGACATATTTTGATCTATTAGAAGAAGTCATATCCCAAAACTTTTTAGAAGAAAAATCCTATACGTGTACCAAAAATAAAGTTAGATAAGATGAAGGATAAAATATGACTATAATAATGAAGGTTTAAAAGGGTTGTTTTTATTTTTGTTTTTAGAAAGGTGTTGTTAAGATAAACTAGTTAAAAAACATTAAAAGAGGAAAGAGGAAAAGTTAAAAAAATTAGAATACAAAAATTTTTAAAGTTTAACTTTGCAAGATTAAAGAATCATGAGGAAAAAGACATAAATTCCATGCTTTGTTTTTACTCCTCTGGAATTCTGCTGTTCCTGATCAGTGAGCTTGGTCTTGGCTAGATGTTTTTGTTGATCTTCTGGGGGAGGGGCCTGTTGTAGTGATCCTTAAATGTCTTTTTACAAGGCGAAACTGCACCACCCTTGCCAGGGGCTGGGCTAAATAGTCTGCTCGGGGTTCACTCTTGGGAGCTTTTGTTACCTGAACAATTTCCGTAGAGCTCTCTCTGGAAGATGGGAATGAAAATGGTGGCCTCCCAATCTACAGCGCAGAGGAACTGAGAGCTCGGGGTCCCACTCCTCAGTATGTCTTCTGAGAAAATCGCTCAATCACTTCCATCTTCCTGGTCTCCCACTGTGCTCCAAGCTCACCTGGCCTGTGACTGAGCATTTCTGTCTCTGGTGCACAGCCCCTTTTGGAATCTCCAAACCCAACAGAACTCTGCTCTTTTGGTGGTTCTCCCCAGATCTGCCACTTGTGGCATCCCTGCTCAAAGAGTAGTGGTCTGATTGTGCACAGATCACAGTTTAAGGTAATCCCAAGCTGAGAGCTCTCTCCAAAGTTCCGTCTCCATAGCCGCCTTCCCCGCTCTAATACTTTTGAGCTCTGCTACAGTCAGACAACCCTGATCCTTTTGTTACCCCATGGAACCTGAGACCACACTGTCCCTGTGTGGGCTCCGCCCCTGCTTAGCCTCTGGATCGATGTCCCTCAGTGGAGCAGAATTTTAAAAGTTCAAATTCTGTGCTCTATTTCTCCACCGCTTGCCAGGAGCTGGTCCTTCCCCCAGCAGTCTATCTTCCTGTCACTTTGGATTCACTTCTCTGCACTTCCTACCTTTAAGAAAGTGGTCTATTTTCTGTTCCTAGAATTGCTGCTCTTCTCTTGAATCTCCTGTTGAATTTGTAAGTGTACAGAATGTTGATAACTATCTAACTGTACTCCTGCAGCTGGATGTCCTCTCAGTCTGCTACTCCTCCTCCATCTTGAGACTTTCTCCAAACCACAGGCACTTTTAAACAGCTTTGGCTAAATTATTTCAAGCTCCTTTCAGAAAATTACCTGGTATATTCACATTATAATATTCCTGTTTCCTCTACATTTTGTTTGCTTTTTTCCCTTCAGGTAGATGCACTATATTATCTGACTTATTGAGGAAAGATGAAATATAGTTCACTCAAGTCTACTGGGATCCTGAATTTCCTCACTTATTCCTACCACATTTTCAGTTTATTGGAGGACTCACCAACAAATCTGTCAATCTCTTGCCTATAGTAACCTATTTCTGTATGTTTTGATTTGTTTATATTTTATTTTCAGTAGAAATGATTCTGTATTCTTTATTTAGAAGGTCTGATTACAGTGAGAAAGATATGGGAAGCTGATATATGCTAATTAAAAATGTAAATATTTCTAATATTACAATTATATTAGATGAAATTACAATGTGAATTTTATTATCATTGCAAAACAACATATTATACCTGGAGACTTTGGGAATAGGGTCAGTTAAGGCCTTCATTATTCAACACAAAAGAAAGTATCATTCATTCATTCAAAGAATATTCTGGAAGTGACTAGCTCAGAGGTAAGTCCTGGATATTCAGAGAACAGTGTAAACACAATTTCTACCCATACATGCCTGACATTCTACTTGGAAAGACAAAATACAAGCATGTGATAAAAAAAATTATGTGAAAAGTATTATAATAAGGAAAGACTGCAATAGTAATGAACATTCAGCAGGAATCATAGAAAGGTATCTCATATCATTGATAAGTGAGACTTGAAGAGGAAGGAATGGGGAGAGAGGAAGACTCTGAAAAGTAAATAAGGTAGAGTAATAATGACAGTTCCTGAGAAGTCTGTTTTGTCTAATAGAAAGAGGCTGAATAAAGAGGCTGATGATGTTGGACAAGTATGTTAGAGACAAATAATTATAAGGCTTCTGAAGCATCTACTAAGAGCATTATGGAGCTAATAAAAAGGGGAAAATGGAATGTGAAAAGGGAAATATATGATCAGATTTCCTTTTTCAAAAAGTATCCAAGATGCCATCACTGGATTGGATTGTAGAGGGGCAAGAATGAAAAAGAGAACCATTTAGGAGGTTGTTGCAAGAGTTCAGACAACATGACAGAAAAACCAGATGTTAAAGATAAGACTATGCCAACTCTACATTATCAATCTCATATTTCTTTCAGTGAAAAAATTTTTTAATATCTATAAATCCCTTAAAAGGTCTCTGGCACATAATCAGTGATACAGAAGTAGTATTAACTACTGTCATGATTTTGTTACTATTATGAGTATTATTAAAAATCTAAAATTTGTCCACCTAATTTGATATGATTCCTCACTGAATAAGAACTAGTTTCCAAAGATAAAGACTGTATATTCTAGCAAATTTGTAAATATTCTTTGCCATACTTAAGAGTAAACACATTGTTTGACAATCAGATGAGGTATGAAATGCTCATATTTTTTGGTGTTAAGGCTCTTCACCATTATTCTAGCTTAAGGGGAAGACAATTCCTTAACAATATTATGTGTCCCCAATAATATTGGCAGCCAAATCCAAAATTATTTGCCTTTCTTACAGCATTTGAGTAATTCCTCATTTGTGATCCCAGAGTTTGACATTTAGAACATAAAATGGATATGCTTATTGGAGCAAGGGTTCTCTGCCATATACCAAGCCTGCATGAAACTTCAGTAAAATCCCATAGGGAACTTAGTTCTTGACACCATAATGTCAAAATGATCAAGGGGAAAATGGATATTTCATGTATGATAAGGACCATAAATTCTGAACACTTATTAAATTTCTACCACTTCTATCTGGAAACTATCAATAGTTTAAAGTTACAAAGTATATAGGATGATATTTCCTATAAGAAAAAGAATATATGTGTTTTAAATTCATTGTATATCTTTAAGACATTGGCAGCAAGCATCCCTTACTGAACTATTAAATGATCTATTCAGAGATCCTTTTTGTCTACCATTTGATTAGCAGCAACATAAACCTGAGGTCTTTTTTTTTTTTAAAGATTTTATTTATTTATTTGACAGAGAGAAATCACAAGTAGATGGAGAGGCAGGCAGAGAGAGAGAGAGAGGGAAGCAGCCTCCCTGCTGAGCCGAGAGCCTGATGTGGGACTCCATCTCAGGACCCCGAGATCATGACCTGAGCCAAAGGCAGCGGCTTAACCCACTGAGCCACCCAGGCGCCCCTAAACCTGAGGTCTTATTTAGGGGTTAATGAAATCTTTCTTGATTACAAATTATTCGGGCAACCTATGGAAACTTTCACAAAGGTAAAGCCTGAGGTAAGATTAGTGAAAGTTCTATTCAATCTAACCCTATTCTTGGAAGATGTCTCCTTTCACACTAAGAGATTGTGATGATGTCAATAGGAGTGGAACAAGATGAGGAGGAAGAGGACAAGGAGAATGATGATTAGTTGTATAATCATAATAATTAGTAATAGTAGCTGCTGTTATGACGTTGCAAAACAACACTTGAATCCAAGTCAATGTTTATGAAGACTTTCCATATTTATTATGTAAAATAAAGAGTTCTTAAAAAGTACTTGCTTTCCATTAATTATGAGGATCCCAGAATACTTCTGTACTCTCCTTTAAAGAAATAAGGCATCTGGCAAATTGCAACAAGATTCTCTAAAAATTATATATTTATGGGGGTGCCTGGCTTGTCTGGAGCGGCCTCGTCCAGAGTGGTCTCATGCAGAGCGGCCTCATTGGGAGTGGCCTTGTTGGGGTCATCATCATCTCCTCTTCATAAGAGATAGCCCCTACTAGTTGGTTTGGTTTCTGATGCTTGACGCAAAATAAAGCTTTGCTTGGCTTTCGCTTTGAATGAGTCTCGTTCCTTTGATCACGGACCCTAACATTGGGGGCTTGTCCGGGATCAAACTACAAGCACTGAGCCAGCGTAGGAATTTCTGGGAAAAGCCTCTGGAGGTATCAGGACCTTGTCTATCTTTCTGGATGCGGAGCTCTAGGGTATAACCCACTGGCTATAGGTAGCTATAGCTATAGCTCTAAGGTATAGCCCACTGGGAAGAAGCTGGATGCAGCCATGCTCCCCAGGGCTGGAGTGGATGTAGGGATGCTCCATCCCTCTGCTTGTAGATCAATAGGGGTCAATTGCCTGGGCGCAGTCAACCTGGGCAGTCGATGACTGCCCCCTGGGCGGTCAGGGGGTTTGAGTTCCCTGGGTGGTCGGGGGTTTTGAGTGATGGTAGGGTGATTAAGTGACCACCTCTTGATTTTGGCTCAGTTCATGACCTCAGGGTTGTGAGATGGAGCCCCACAATGGGCTCCATGATGAGAGATGAAAGTGGAGCCTGCTTTAGATTCTCTCTCTCCCTATCCCTGGTCCTTCCCCCTCACTTCCACACACACAGTCTTTCTTTCTAAAAAAAAAATATATATATATACATATATATATATATTTATTTATTTATTTACTTCATATTATGCAAATTTAACACTATACAGATAGAAATAATCAAAATGAGCAAAAAAAAAAAATGCATGCATTTTTTCACATTAAGTATATATCTGGATGGAGACCAGAGGTGAATCTTACTTCTTTTATTCTCTTCCATACTTTTCCAAATATTCTTTCAATAATCCTGTGTTATTTTAAAATAAACAGACACACCATTAGTAATTTGTTACCTTTTTTTACTATAATTATAATTACTACCTTAAAATGTTTTGTATGCTTTCATTGTTCATTGATAATCTCATTTGCCTAACTCCTAAGTATGAAACATTATGATTACATTTATACTTAATTAAATATTAAAATAAGTACATGTAATATGAGTATTCCTAGTACATGAGTACTTCATTGGTTTTCCTTATATAACATCTCTTGTCCTTGTTTCTTTATCTGTCATGCCAGGGTTTTACTAGATGTTTCTTCATCTATTTATAGTCTAACATGCTATAATTTCGCAGTTTGACTCATGAGATAAGGTATTTTATTTACCTCAAGAAGTTCTATGGAGATTTAGTGGTAACTAGACATCTTAGGGCCAAATACTCACTGTATAAGTAGATCCCCCAGAATGACCTTCAGAGTAAGACGCTGGAACAAAAATGCTAAAATGATTAGCAGCCAACCAGAAAATGCTAGTTCTCCAGGAAGAAATATATTGAACATATTCTTCTTATTGAAAGCCTAAAGAAACCCCACCACTTTCCTAGAGGTAAAGGATAAGATACCACAGTTAATATTCTACAAATTATTGGCATTTTATTACATACAGTCATATTCGTAATGTCCACAACAAAATATCTTAAGTTTCTGTGTAATTACTTCTTACAGAGCAATTGCACTCCTGGATATTTACCCCAGATGTAGTGAAAAGAAGGGCCATCTGTACCCCAATGATTATAGCAGCAATGGCCACGGTTGCCAAACTGTGGAAAGAGCCAAGATGCCCTTCAGCAGACGAATGGATAAGGAAGATGTGGTCCATATACACTATGGAGTATTATGCCTCCATCAGAAAGGACGAATACCCAACTTTTGTAGCCACATGGACGGGACTGGAAGAGATTATGCTGAGTGAAATAAGTCAAGCAGAGAGAGTCAATTATCATATGGTTTCACTTATTTGTGGAGCATAACAAATAGCATGGAAGACATGGGGAGATAGAGAGGAGAACGGAGTTGGGGGAAATTGGAAGGGGAGGTGAACCATGAGAGACTATGGACTCTGAAAAACAATCTGAGGGTTTTGAAGGAGTGGGGGGTGGGAGGCTGGGGTACCAGGTGGTGGGTATTATAGAGGGCACAGATTGCATGGAGCACTGGGTGTGGTACAAAAACAATGAATACTGTTATGCTGAAAATAAATTTAAAAAATTAAAAAAAAAATACAAACTTTTAGTTCCAACATGAGTAAGAACTGGGGAGCTAATACACAGCATATTGACTGTAGTTAATGACACTGTCATGTATATTTAAAAGTAGTTAAGAGAGTAGATCTTAAAAGTTTCATTACAAAAAAAAATTTATACCTATATGAGGTGATGGATGTTAACTAAAATTATAGGAATCAACTCACTATGTGTACATGTACCAAATTATTAAGTTGTATACATTATAATGTTATATGCCAATATGTCTCAGTAAAACTGAAAAATGACCTTTTAAAATACAGACACTAGAAAAACAGAAAGAAAGGAAACAATATCCGAAACTAGTAGAAGAAAAAAATTTTTAAAAAAAGCTCAGAATTAGAATACCAAAAAATAGAGAATAACAATAAAGCAAAATAACAGTACCAAAATTTGGTTCTTTCCAAATACCAACAAAACTAATAAAACTTTAACTAGATACATATCCAAAAAAGAGAGACTCACATTTCTAAAATAAGAAATGAGACTGAAGATATTACTACTAACTTTATGTAAATAAGAAGGATCATAAGAGAATATTAATATAAATTGTATGCCAACAAATGAGATAACTAGGTGAAAGGGACAAGTCATTAGAAAAACATGAACTGTTTTAGACACATAACAACAAAAATAGGGATTGAATTAGTAATCAAAAAACTACCACAGGGACGCCTGGGTGGCTCAGTTGGTTAAGCTGCTGCCTTCGGCTCAGGTCATGATCCCAGCGCCCTGGGATCGAGTCCCACATCGGGCTCCTTGCTCAGCAGGAAGCCTGCTTCTCCCTCTGCCTCTGCCTGCCTGTCTGCCTGTGCTCACTCTCTCAAAAAAAAAAAAAAAAAAAAAAAAAAAACTACCACAAAGGAAAGCCCAGGTCCAGGTGGATTCACTGAATGGTTCTACCAAGAATTTAAAGAAAAGTTAATACTGTTTCTTTCTAAAAATCCCCCCAAAAGTACAAGAAGAGAAAACACATGACACTAAATAAAACATGATAGTAAAACCAAATAATGACATCACAAGAAACCTATAGGTCAATATCCCTTATGAATATATGTAAAAATCCTCAACAAAATGTTAACAAACCAAATACTTAACCATATAAAAAGAATTATACACCAAAAAATTGTAATTAATCCCAGGAAAACTGTCGGACTCCGGTAGGTTTTGCGGGCCGACAGGCACGAGGAGAGCATCTGGGCCAGCCGGTAGCTCCCCTTGGGGCTGAGTGGGATGGCGAGTGTCGCGAGTCCAGGCGCATTAACGAACCACACCAGACTCCGGGGATCTGTCGAAGCAGGATCTCACTTTATTGAGCGGGGTTGCAGCTTATATTGGGTAGGGGATGGGAAATGAGGTCAGTGGGGAGAGAGCCTATGGGGTTTGGTTACGTAGTCAGTAACTGGGTAGGGTGTGTTGGGCGAGAGGAGGAAATATCAGAGATATGCGGAACTGAAACCGCCACGTTGACGCCAATACTTCCACGGTGGCGCCTTTTCTAGCTGGAAGAGAAGGCAGGCCAGCGCCATCTTTGCTGTGCCCAACAGAAAACAAAGTGGCTTTAACATCTGAAAAATCAATTAATATAATACCACATACCAACAGAATAAAAGACAAAACTGCACGATCATCTTAATAAATGTGAAAAAATTCATTGTTATTTCATGAGCTCCAACAACCTTCATGATAAGAATACTCAGTAATCTAGGAATAGAATTGAACTTCCTCCAACTGAAAAAAAAAGCACGTACAAAAAACCCATGCCAACATCATACTTAATGGTGAAAGACTTAAATGCTTTCTTTCATAGAAAAGAAAAAAGACAAGAAAAGCTACCCTTTCCACTTCTGTTCAATGTGTTACATAGGTACTAGATAAAACATTAGATAAGAATGTGAAATAAAATAAATTCTAATTTGAAAGGAAGTAATAAATCTATCCTTTTTTAAGATTTTATTTATTTATTTGACAGAAGGAGGTCACAAGTAGGCAGAGAGGCAGGCAGAAAGATAGAGAGAGATAAAGAGAGGAAAGCAGGCTTCCTGCTGAGCAGAAATCCTGATGTGGGACTTGATCTCAGGACCCTGAGATCATGACCTGAGATGAAGGCTGCGGCTTAAGCCACTGAGCCACCCAGGTACCCAATAAATCTATCTTTATTGGCAGGTGACATGATCATATGTAGAGAAAATCTAAAGGGTGCCACTAAAATAATATTAGATCAAAACACGAACTAAGCAATTTTTCAGGATAAAAGATTAATACACAGAAATCAACAGCATTTCTATATATTTGCAATGACCACTCCAAAATGGAATTAAAAAACAATTCCATATATAGTACCATCAGGAAGAATAAAGTACAAATAAATTTAATAAAAAACAATTCAAAGCTCTTACTGTTGAAAATTAAAATATTGTGAAAGTAAATTAAAGAAGATCTATGTCCTTCCTGATTTCAAAGCTAGCTACTAATCTACAGGCAAAGGAACAGACATAAAGATCAATAGAATTGATTTCACAATCCAGAATAAATTCTTTGGGGAAAAATAATTATCCACATGTAGAAGAATGAAATTGGATCCCCCCCAACCTCACACCATATACAGAAATTAACTCAAAATGGGTCAAAAACCTAATGCAAGACTTGAAATAATAATTTTAAAAGCTCCTAACACAAAACATGAGGACAACATTGTAACCTTGGACTTAGCAATGGTTTCTTAGGTATAATACTAAAAGCATAAGCAACCGAAATTAAATTTATATTAGTTGGACTTCATTAAAATTAAAACTTTGTGCTTCAAAGGATACAATCGAGAAAGTAAACAAAGAAAACAAAACAAAACAAAACAACAAAACCCCAGAGAACTGGAGAATTATTTGCAAATCATGTCTGGTAATCAGCTTGTACTGAAAACACATAAAAAACACCCACATCTCAATAAGAAGAAGACAAAAAAATCCAATAAAAAATGAGCAAAGTTGGCATTTGAGTGGCTCATCGTTAAGCAACTACCTTCAGCTAAGGTCATGATTTCAGGACGCTGGGATGGATCCAGCCCTGCATCCCATTCCCTGCTTGGCGGGAGGACTGCTTCTCCTTCTCCCCTTCCCCTGCTTGTGTTCTGACTCCCTCTGTCCCTCTCCCTGTCAAATAAACAAATAAAATATTTAAAATAATAAGCAAAGTATCTAAAAGAAATTTCTACATGGAAGATATACAAACAGCTAATAAGCACATGAAAAAGAAATGCTCAGCATCATTAGGCATCAGAGAAATATAAGTCAAAACCATAATAAGATACAACCTCATGTCCAGTAGTATAGCTGTAAAAAAAAAAAAAAAAGACAAATAATAAATAGTGTTGGCAAGAACTTTGGAAATTAAAATCCTCATATATTGCATCTGGGAATTAAAAGTGGTACAACCACTTTGGATAACAGTTTGCAAATTCCTCAAAGATGACACACAGTTATCATAGGAACCAACAATTCCACTTCTCAGTATATACCCATGAAAAAGGAAAACATGTCCACACAAAAATAGTACATTAAAGTTAATAAGCAAAGAGACACCCTAAAAGTAGTAGACCAGAAAGGAACAGAGGCAATACACAGTAACATTCCCCTTACAGGCAATACAATAGCACTAAATTCATATGTCTCAATAGTTACCCTGAATGTAAATGGGCTAAGTGCACCAATCAAAAGATACAGGGTATCAGGATGGATAAAGAAACAAAACCCATCCATATTCTGCCTACAAGAAAATCATTTTAGACCCAAAGACACCTCCAGATTTAAAGTAAGGGGACGGAAAACAATTTACCATGCTAATGGACATCAAAAGAAAGCTGGGGTGGCAATCTTTATATCATATCAATTAGATTTTAAGCCAAACACTATAATAAGACATGAGGAATGACACTATATCATACTCAAAGGGTCTGTCCAACAACAAGATCTAACAATTTTAAATATCCATGCCCCTAACGTGGGATCAACCAACTGTATAAACCAATTAATAACAAAATGAAAGAAACACATCAACAGTAATATAATCCTAGTAGGGTATGTTAACACTCCCCTCACTGAAATGGACAGATCATCCAAGCAAAAGATCAACAAGGAAGTAAAGGCTATCAATGACACACTGGACCTATTGGACATCACAGATTTATTCAGAACATTCCATCCCAAAGCAACAGAATACACATTCTTCACTAGGGCACATGGAACATTCTCCAGAATAGATCACATCCTGAGTCATAAATCAGGTTGCAACTGGTATCAAAAGATTGGGATCATTCCCTGCATATTTTTAGACCACAATGCTTTGAAGCTAGAACTCAGTCACAAGAGGAAATTTGGAAAGAACCCAAATACATGGAGACTAAACAGCATCCTTCTAAGGAATGAAAGGGTCAACCAGGAAATTAAAGAAGAATTGAAAAAATTCATGGAAACAAATGACAATGAAAACACAATGGTTCAAAATCAGTGGGACATAGCAAAGGCAGCCCTGAGAGGAAAATATATGGCAATGAAAGCCTTTCTCAAGAAACAAGAAAGATCTCAAATACACAACCTAACCCTACACCTAAAGGAGCTGGAGAAAGAACAACAAAGAAAGCCTAAACCCAGCAGGAGAAGAGAAATCATAAAGATCAGAGCAGAAATCAATGAAATAAAAACCAAAAACAAACAAACAATAAAACAAATCAACAAAACTAGGAGTTGGTTCTATAAAAGAATTACTAAGATTGATAAACCCCTGGCCAGACTTATCAAAAAAAAGAGAAAGGACCTAAATAAATAAAATCATGAATGAAAGAGGAGAGATCACAACCAACACCAAAGAAATACAAACAATTATAAGAACATACTATGAGCAACTCTACACCAACAAATTTGACAATCTGGAAGAAATGGATGCACTCCTAGAGACATATAAACTACCACAACTGAACCAGGAAGAAATAGAAAACATGAACAGACCCATCACCAGTAAGGAGATTGAAACAGTCATCAGGAATCTCCAAACAAACAAAAGCCCAGGGCCAAACAGCTTCCCAGGGGAATTCTACCAAACATTTATAGAAAATTCATTCCTATTTTTCTGAAACTGTTCCAAAAAATAGAAATGGAAGGAAAACTTCCAAACCCATTTTATGAGGCCAACATCACCTTGATCCCCAAAGCAGACAAGGATCCCATCAAAAAAGAGAATTACAGAACAATATCCTTGATGAACACAGATGCGAAAATTCTCACCAAACTACTAGCCAATAGGATCCAACAGTATATTAAAAGGATTATTCACCACGACCAAGTGGGATTTACTTCAGGGCTGCAAGGATGGTTTAACATCCGTAAATCAATCAATGTGATACAATACATTAATAAAAGAAAGAACAAGAACCACATGATCTTTGAGAGGATCTATTGAGATAGATGCTGAAAAAGGCATTCAACAAAGTATAGCAGCCCTTCCTCATCAAAACTCTTCAAAGTGTAGGAATAGAGGGCATATATCTCGATATTATCTAAGCCATCTATGAAAAACCCATTGCAAATACCATTCTCGATGGAGAAAAACTGAGACCTTTTCCGCTAAGGCCAAGAACACAGCATGGATGTCCATTATCACGACTGCTATTCAACATAATACTAGATGTCCTAGACTCAGCAATGAGAAAACAAAAAGAAATTCAAGGCAACCAAATTGGCCAATAAGTCAAGCTATCACTCTTTGCAGATGGTGTGATACTATATATGGAAAACTCAGAAGACTACACTCCAAATCTGCTAGAACTGGTACAGGAATTCAGTAAGTGTCAGGATAGAAAATCAATGCACAGAAATCAGTTGAATTTCTTTATACCAACAACAAGACAGAAGAAAGAAATTAAGGAGTCAACCCCATTTACAATTGCACCCCAAACCATAAAACAGCTAGGATTAAACCTAACCAAAGAGGCAAATAATCTATACTCAGAAAACCATAAAGTACTCATGAAAGAAATTGAGGAAGACACAGAGAAATGGAAAAGTGTTCCATGCTCATGGATTGGAAGAAAAAATATTGTGAAAATGCCTATGCTACCCAAAGCAATCTACACATTTAATGCAATCCCTATCCAAATACCATCCATTTTTTTTAAAGAAATGGAACAAATAATCCTAAAATTTATATGGAACCAGAAAAGTCTCCAAACAGCCAGAGCAATGTTGAAAAAGAAAGCCAAATCCGGCATGACAATTCCGGACTTCAAGCTCTATTACAAAGCTGTCATCATCAAGACAGTATGGTACTGGCACAAAAACAGACACATAGATCAATGGAACAGAATGGAGATCCCAGAAATAGACCCTCAACTCTATTGTCAACTAATCTTTGAAAAAGTAGGAAAGAACGTTCAATGGAATAAGGACAGCCTCTTCAACAAACGGTGTTGGGAAAATTGGACAGCAACATGCAGAAAAATAAAATTGGACCATTTCCTCACACCACACATGAAAATAGACTAAAAATGGATGAAGGACCTCAATGTGAGAAAGGAATCCATCAAAATCCTTGAGGAGAACACAGGCAGAAACCTCTTCAACCTCAGCTGCAATAAATTTTTTGTAGAAACATCGCCAAAGACAAGGGAAGCAAGGGCAAAAATGAACTATTGGGATTTCATCAAGATCAAAAGCTTTTGCACAGCAAAGGAAACAGTTAACAAAACCAAAAGACAAAAAACAGAATGGGAGAAGATATTTGCAAATGATAAATCAGATAAAAGGCTAGTATCCAAAATCTATAAAGAGCTTAGCAAACTCAACACCCAAAGAACAAATAATCCAATCAAGAAAAGGGCAGAGGACATGAACAGACATTTCTGCAAAGAAGACATCCAGATGGCCAACAGACACATGAAAAAGTGCTCAAAACACTCAGCATCAGGGATATACAAATCAAAACCACAATGAAATACCACCTTACACCAGTCAGAATGGCTAAAATTAATAAGTCAGGAAATGACAGATGCTGGCGAGGATGGGGAGAAAGAGGAATACTCCTACACTGTTGTTGGGAATGCAAGCTGATGCAACCACTCTGGAAAACAGCAAGGAGGTTCCTCAAAAAGTTCAAAATAGAGCTACCTTATGACCCAGCATTTGCACTACTGGATATTCAACCTAAAGATACAAACGTAGTGATCCGAAGGGGCACGTGTACCCAAATGATTATAGCAACAATATCCACAATAGCCAAACTATGGGAAGAACCTAGATGTCCATCAACAGATGAATGTATAAAGAAGATGGGGCATATATATACAATGGAATACTATGCAGCCATCAAAAGAAATGAAATCTTACCATATGTGACAACATGAATGGAGCTACAGGGTATTATGCTGAGTGAAATAAGTCAATCAAAGCAAGACAACTATCATATGATCTCCCTGATATGAGGATGTGGAGATGCAAAATGGTAAGTTTGGGGGTAGGAAAAGAATAAATGAAACAATATGGGATCAGGAGGGAGACAAACCATAAGAGACTCTTACTGTCACAAAACAAACTCAGGGTGACCGGAGGGAGGAGGGTAGGTAGAGGGGGGTGGGGTTATGTACATTGGGGAGGGTATGTGATATGCTGAGTGCCGTGAAGTGTGTAAACCTGGTGATTCAGACACCTGTACCCCTGGGGCTAATAATACATTATATGTTTGTAAAAAATATATAAAAACAAATTTTAAAAATTTTTAAAAAAGAAGAAATAGTAAAATACTTATTCAAAGAGTAAGATAACCTACTTATTGACACCAATAATAAACTGAAATATGTCAATGTTAACAACAAGACTAACAAAAAGATTTAATTTACCTCAATCTGTTCCAGAAATTGCTGGTAATGGGGGATGATTATAACCAACCTTGTACCATTTGTATTGGAACAGAATGCTCACAATTTTTGTCACTCTCATAAATTTTAGATAAAATTTCAGAAAGTCCTATTTGGAAAATTTTACCATGGCTAGCCATTGAAAAGTTTCCTAGAATGCTTTATATTTCTTGGAGGGAGTTCCACACAGAAAAACCTGAAAAGTATTTAAAAAACTAAAACCTTCGTTTCAGAGCAGTAAAAGAGAGTAGATTTTTTCTTTACTTCACTGAAATACATTTATTCTACCTGTTTTCATTTCCTTGCCTTACCTGCTAAAAATGATTATTCTCTGCAATTTTTCTAAACTCAAGTATGATCTGAATCATTCAACTCAGACAGGCTTCCACTTCAACCATCTTTGAGTAGTATGCAAAGATATGAACAAATGTAGGTTTATATTAGACAGAAAATATTATCTAATTCACTGAATATCTAATTGTTTCACAGAACTAAAAGCTAAAGGAGTGCTCTTAGACATGATTTGAATTAAAATGCATTGATTTGTTATAACTAATTAATTCAATAATCAGTACATATTGTAGATGCATACTACATGTTAGGCTCTATATAGATTTACGTTAAAAAGAGAATGCAAGAATCTTGGCCTCAAGTCTACCTCCAGAGGTAAATTACAGGGGGAAATATATATAGGTCACTGCCACACTTATGAGTAAAGACACTTATGAGTAAAGTCTGGAAGGACTCATGTTGATAACAAAAGGACAGAGACATTATCAAAGAAGATGGGGGAGAGGGGCATTACTTATTAAGCAAAATTGTACACTGGCCATGCTTCAGGCAATCTCCAAGAATTCTTTAAAATTAAGAACTATCTTACTTGGCTCACTTGGTAGCTTAAAATAATAAATTCATTTGGTAATAATATATATGGGTAGCTAAATTTTAATAAAAAGTTAATTATGTTTTATAGAATTATCTATCATGATTATAACCCAACTATATCTGAATAATATAACTACAGGAAAAGAAATGTAGGTCAACTTCATTTCACTGTTTCATGCCACATTTCATTATGTTTAACATTTTGAATAAGAGTTACAAAATCATTTACAAGCTTTTTTAATACTTAAATTCACTTTCATTCTTTCCTTTCATCCTCAGTCTACTAGTTATTGTGAACCATTCAAATATAGAATTTTCCTAATTGCTGTGAGTACTACCTTTCTAAATGAAGCCTAAAGTCACGTAAACTCACTCACCTGGTGGGGGGTGGGGAGGAATTAAGTGAAACAAGAGAATGATTAATAGAAAATAATTACACAGGGGTTCATAATTAAGGATTTAAGTCACAAGGAAGTAGGCACCTAAAGGGCAAAATCCTATTAACTTAGAAACTAAAAGATGAAATTTTAGTGTAATTTCTGTTAACTCCAAACAAAGTGTACTTGGGCAAAACTTTATTATCAAATTATAGGCATTGGACTGTCAACCTTGGACATAATTTCAAGCATTAAAAAGAGATGACTCTAAAATGAGGCTTCTCTCCCTGGCTGTTATATCACTATCAACTGTGATTAGAGTTCTTAAATGGAAACAGTTCTTGTCTCAGGCTATTTCTCTCAGTTACAAAACGTATTTTTTTGATAAATAGAATTGATTGATTGAGTTATTGGCAATTAGTCATTCTTCTGCATAAAAATCTTAAAAGTCATACCCAAAATGTGTTCCCTTCAAAACACATCAGCAAAAGGTAGCAGCAAAGTGTGTGATAATTGCACATGTACTTGTGTACCACACATTCTAAAAGGAGGGCTATCATGAATTGGAATTACTCAGGAAGTTCTAACTAATAAAATAGTGGCCCATCAACTGAAGTGATGAGCTATAAATCAGAAGGATAAGCTGGGCTGATATTGATGGTGATCTTACGAGAGGAGTGATCCTGAAATTGTAACAGGCATTTGGGCATGAGCAAATACCTGAGCGAGAAACTAGAAACCATTGACAACTGACATTATTGGATATTATGGAGTGAATCTATTCTCCACTGTTCTATTGATATTATGGAATGAATCTATTCTCCATTGTTCAGTTAGAGAGAAAAATAAAAATAAGAGGTAAATTATTTAGTTTGGAGTCTGGTTTAGTCTTTGGTTTAATTCTTTTTTTAAAATGTTAAAATGTAATGTTTTATTAGTTGCAGAGGTAGAGTTCAGTGATTTTCAGTTGTATATAACACCCACTGTTTATTACATCTTGTGCCATCTTTAAGGTCTGTGACCCAGTAACCCATCCCCCTCACCCCTCTCCCCTCCAAGAACCCTAGTTTGTTTCCTTGGGTTAAGAATCTCTTATGGTGTGTCTCCTCTGATTTGATCTTGTTTTATTTTCCTCTCCCTTCCTCTACACTCCTCTGTTTTGTTTCATAAATTCCACTTATGAGTGAGATCATATGACAATTGTCTTTCTCTGATTGACTTATTTCACTTTGCCTAATACCATCTAGTTCCATCCATGTCATGTCAAATGGCAAGATTTCATTTTTTGATGGCTGAGTAATATTCCATTACACACACACACACACACACACACACACATACATACCACTTCCTCTTTATCTATTCGTCTGTTGATAAACCTCTGGGCTCTTTCCACAATTTGTTTATTGTGGACATTGATGCTGTAAACTTTGGGGTACCCCCTCAGATCTCTACATTTGTATCCTTGGGGTAAAAACCTAGCAGTGCAATTGCTGGGTATTACAGTAGCTCTATTTTTCATTTCTTAAGGAAACTCCATGCTGTTTTCCAGAGTGGATGCATCAGGGTGCATTCCACCAACAGTTTAAGAGGGTTCACCTTTCTCTGCATCCTCACCAACATCTGTTGTTTCCTGACTTGTTAATTTTAACCATTCTGACTTGGTGTGAGGTGGTATCCCATTCTGGTTTTGATTTATATTTCTCTGATGCCAAAAGAGGTTGAGCATTTTTTTTTTTCACGTTGTCTGTTGATCCTTTGTATGTCTTCTTTGAGAAATGTCTGTTCATGTCTTCTGCCCATTTCTTGACTGGATTATTTGTTGTTTGGGTGTTGAGTTTGATAAATTACTTATAGATTTGGGGTACTAGACCTCTATCTGATAAAACATTTGCATATGTCTTCTCCCATTCTGTCAGTTGTCTTTTGGTTTTACCGATTCTTTCCCTTGCTGTGCAAAAGATTCTTATCTTGATGAAATCCCCATAGTTCATCTTTGCCTTTGTTTCCCTTGCCTTTAGAGACATGTATATCAAGAATTTTTGCAGCTGAAGCCACAGAGGTTGCTGCTTGTGTTCTTCTCTTTGAGATTGATGGATTCCTGACACAAGTAGGCCCTTCATCCATTTTGAATTTATTTTGTGTAAGAAAGTGTTCGAGTTTCAATCTTCTGCATATCAATGTCCAATTTTCATAATATCATTTGTTGAAGAGACTGTCCTTTTTCCATTGGATATTATTCCCTGCTATGTTAAAGATTAGGGGACCATAGAGCTGAGGATCCATTTCTGGATTCTCTATTCTATTCCATTGGTTCTATGTCTCTCTTTTTGTGTTGGTACTATATGGTCTTCATAATTATATCTTTGTAATAGAGCATGAAGTCCAGAAATGTGAGGCCTCCACCTTTGGTTTTCCCTTTCAACATTCCTTTGGCTATTCAAGGTCTTTTCTGGTTCCATACAAATTTTAGGATTGTTGATTTCAGCTCTATGAATAAAATTGATAGTATTTTGATAGGGATTTCATTAAATGTGTAGAGTGGTCTAGGAAGGATAGACATTTTACCAGTATTGGTTCTTCCAATACATGAGCACGGATTGTTTTTCCACGTCTTTGTGTCTTCCTCAAATTCTTTAAGAGTGTTCTATAGTTTTCAGAGTACAGACCCTTTCCTCTTTTGGTTAGATTTATTCCTGGGTATCTTATGGTTTTGGGTGCACTTGTAAATGGGATCGACTCCTTAATTCCTTTTTCTTCTCTCTTATTGCTTAATGGGGTGGGATTATGGACATTGGGGAGGGTATGTGCTTTGGTGAGTGCTGTGAAGTGTGTAAACCTGGTGATTCACAGACCTGTACCCCTGGGGATAAAAATATATGTTTATAAAAAATAAAAAATTAAAAGTCAAAAAAAAAAAAGAAATGCAACTGACTTCTGTGCATTGATTTTATATCCTGCCACTTTGCTGAATTCCTCTATAAGTTCTAACACTCTTGGGTGAAGTCTTTGGGTTTTCCCACATAAAGTGTCATGTCATACAGAAAGATGATTTCGTTAATGAGTTCTTGTTTGCCAATTTGAATGCATTTTATTTCTTTTTATTGTCTGATTGCTGAGGCTAGGACTTCTAGTACTATGTTGAACAACAGTGGCAAGAGTGGACATCCCCATAGTTTCCTTTCCTAAGGGGAAAAGTTCTCAGTTTTTCCCCATTGAGAATGATAATCTCTGTGGATTTTTTCTACATGGCTTTTATAATATTGAAGTATGTTCCCTCTATCCCTATGGTGAGGAGGGTTTTAATCAAGAAAGGATGCTGCAGTTTGTCAAATACTCTTTCTGGTTGTTGTTGTATTTTTTTTTCCTGATGTTGAACCACACTTGTTTCCCCAAGAATAAATCCTACTTTGTTGTGGTGAATAATTCTTTTAAGGTCCTGTTGGATCCTATTGGCTAGTATATTGGTGAGAATTTTGGCAACCATGTTCATTGGGGTTATTGGTCTACAATTTCCTTTTTGGTGGGGTCTTGTCTGGTTTGGGGATAAGGGTAATTCTGGCCTCATAGGAAGAATTGGGAAGTTTTTCTTCCATTTCTATTTTTGAGACATCTTCAGAATAATAGATATTAATTCTTCTTTAAATGTTTGGTAAATTTCTCTTGGGAAACCATCCATGCCTGGACTCTTGTTTCTTGGGAGATTTTTGATCACTGCTTCAATTTCCTTGCTGGTTATGGCTCTGTTCAGATTTTCTATATGTTCCTCTTTCTGTTTTGGTAGTTTATATGTTTCTAGGAATGAATCTGTTTCTTCTAGATTGCCTAGTTTGTTGGCATATAGTTGCTCATAGTATGTTCTTTAATTGTTTGTATTTCCTTGGTGTTGGTTGTGATCTCTCCTCTTTTATTCATGATTTTATTAATTTGGGTTATTTTTCTTCTTTTTGATAACTCTGGATAGCGTTTTATTGATCTTACTTGTTCTCCTAAAAAAATAGCTCCTAATTTAGTTGATCTGTTCTACTGTTCTTTTGTTTCTACGTTTCTTTCCTCATTGAACCATTCATTCTTTAGTACGATTCTCTTTAACCACCATGTATTTGTGTTCCTTCCAAATTTCCTCTTGTGATTGAATTCAAGTTTTAAAGCACAGTGGTCTGAAAATTTGCGGAGAATAATCTTAGTCTTTTGGTACCTGTTGAGACCTGATTTGTGATCCAGAATGTGACCTATTCTGGAGAAAACTCCATGTGTACTTGAGAAGAATATGTATTCTCTTTCTTTAGGATAGAGTGCTCTGAATATATCTGAGATGTTCATCTGGTCCAGTGTGCCAATCAAAACACTTGTTTCCTTGTTGATCTTCTGCTTAGATGATCTGTCCATTTCTGTGAGTTGGGTGTTAAAGTATCCTACTATTATTGTGTTATTATCAATGTGTTTCTTTAATTTTGTTATCAATTGGTTTATCTATTTGGCTACTCTCATGTTAGGGGCATAAATATTTACAGTTGCTAGATCTTCTTGTTGGATAGACTCTTTAATATGCTATAGTGTCCTTTATCTTTTATTAAATTCTTTGGTTTAAAATCTAATTTGTCTTCTTTAAGGATTGCTACCCTAGCATGATAAATAGTTCTCCAGACCCTCAAATTCAATATGGAGGTGTCTTTAGGTCTAAAAGGAGTCTCTGGTAAACAACATATGGATGGGTCTTGCCTGTTTATCCAGTCTGCTACCTTGTGTCTTTTGACTGGAACATTTAGCCCATTTAATAGAGCAACTATTAAATTATATGAACTATTAAATGATATGAATTTTGTGCCACTCTATTACCTGTAATGTTATTGTTTTTGTATATAGTCTCTTTTCCTTTCTAATCTCTGTTCCTTTTGGGCTCTCTCTTTGCTTGAAGTATTTCCTTTAATATTTTTTGCAGGGCTGGTTTCATGATCACATTCTTTGCATTTCTGTTTGTCCTAAAAGCTCCTTTCCTCTCCTTCTGTCTTGAATGACATCCTTGCTGGATAAAGTATTCTTGGCTGCATATTTTTCTCATTTAGCACCCTGAATTTATCATACCAGTACTTTGCCACAGGTCTCTGTAGACAGGTCTGCTGCCAGCCTTATGTTTCTATCCTTGTAGGTTATGGACTTCTTGTCCTGTGCTGCTTTCAGGATTTTCACTTTCTCTCTGTGATTTGTAAGTTTCAGTATTATCTGTCAGGTTGTTGACCTGTTTTTATTGATCTCGAGGGGTGTTCGCTGTGCTTCCTTCCCCAGATTAGGGAAGTTCTCCACTATAATTTGCTGCAATATACCTTATGCCCCCCTCTTTCCTCTTCTTCTGGGATCCCAATTATTCTGATGTTGTTTTGCTTTATGATATCTTTTATCTCTCAAATTCTCCCCCCGCCATAATCCAGTAGTTGTTAATCTCTCATTTTCTCAGCTTCTTTATTCTCCAATATTTGGACACTATGTCACTAATTTTCTCTTATGCCTCAGCCATCCTAGCAGTTAGAGCCTTCATTTTTTATTGCATCTCATTAATAACTTTTTATTATTTTGACCTGATTACAGTTCCTATATTTCTCCAAAAATATCTTCTGTTTTTCTCAACCTCAGCTAGTATCTTTAAAATTGTTATTTTGAATTTTAGTTCTGATATCTTGCTTATATCCATATTGATTAAGTCCCTGGCAGTCAGTACTGCCTCTTCTTCTTTTTTTGAGGGGTGTGTTCTTCCATCTTGTCATTCTGTCCAGAGAATAGATAAATGAGAGGACAAAATACAGTAATAGCAATAACCTCAGAAAAATTTACACTAAACAGATCAGAAGAAATCAGAAAAAAATAAAAAAGAGAGGGAGAATATAATATAAAGAGCTGAATAGAGCAGAGCAATACACTAGATCTTGGATGTATTTTGATCTCTTTTGTAGAAGAAAGTAAATCCCAAATTTGTAAAGAAAAATTATATATATATATATATATATATAGAGAGAGAGAGAGAGAGACAGAAAGACAGAGAGAGACAGAAAGAAAGGAAGCCAAAAATGAAGAAAATAAATATAAGTGTAAAAATGAAAATTAAAAAGACTTTAAAAATGTTGAAAAAAACTAAAAAAAATAGTTGAAAAGGGGAAAAAATTATTGAAAGACTAAAGAATCAGAAGAAAAATCGATGAGCTCTACATAGTATTTTCTTCCAGTCATAGTTTCAGAGTCCTGTATAATGGGTAAACCTGCTATCAACTAGAAGTTTCTGTTGGTCTTCTGGGGGAAGGGGCTGTTGTGCTGCTTCTCAAGTGTCCTTGCCACCAGTGGATTGCACAGCCCTTGCCAGGGGACCAGGCTCATTTTAAGTAGATTTGGATATCTGGAGCAGGTGGGGGGAATGAAAATGGTGGCACCCCAATCTCTAGCTTGTGAGCTTAAAGTTCATCCTTCAACTCTTCAGTGAGCCCTCACAGGAAAAGAGTCAATCACTCTTCTCTACTTAGTTTCGTTCGCATGCTGTGTTCACCCAGCCTGTGACCAAGCATCTTTATCTCTAACACATGACCGTGTTTTGAGTCTCCAAACTTTGCAGACTCCTGTGGAATGCAACTGTGCTGTTCTCTGAGGGGAGAGAGGGAGATCTGGGCCATGGTTCTGCTGCTTGCTGGATTCCACTTGTAGAGTGGTCACCTGAACATGTTGTGATGAGTGGTTTATGGAACACGGAGCTGCAAGCCCACTCCTGGTCTTGCTGATTGTGTCTGTTTCCCCTCTCTCTTGCCTGGGAACTCTGCCACACTCATGCATAGTTTTTTCTGTGACTCCAGGGATCCTGAGACCATACTGTCCCCCTTTGGATTCCACCCCTCTTTGCCACCTGAGTGCCTTTCAAAACAGGAAGACCACCCCCCACACACACACCACAGCAGACTTCCAAAAGTTACAATTTTGGGCTCCTTTGGAAGCAAACTGATAGAGGCTCCCACTACCCACAGTTTGTCTGTACATTAATTGTTTCAGATTCTCATCTCCACACCTCCTACCTTGCAAAAAGTGGTTGCTTTTCTATTTGTAGAATTGCAACAATTCTTTTTTTAGGTCCCCAGTTGAGTTCACTGGAGTTCAGAATTATTTGATAGATATCTAGATGAATTCCAGGGACCAGATGAATCTAGGGCCCCTACTCCTCCACCATCTTTCTCCTCTAGCCCTTCATTTATTTTCTGTCAGAAAATAAATTTACATATAGTTAACTATGTTTTCCTTTCTTTTTCTCTTTTTTTTAAATTCCATATTGTTGCATTAATGCTCCCTTTAATTTCACATCAGAAGCCCTATTATTCTAGGAGACCTAAACATATCTTGTCCTTAGTAGTTTATCTATAAATTGGTGATGAGGTTTTCTTATTTAACTTATAGGCTAATCCTCCCACCCAATCCAGGAGACCCACTACTTACGTGAGTCTCTGAGGAAAGCTGAAATTTGGTGAATTCAAACATTTTGGGATTTTGAATTTCCTCATTCATACCTACTTAATTTTAAATTTCTCAGAGAAGGTGGGCTTCATGGCAAGCCCACCAAATCTTTTTTTTTTTTTTTTTTAAGATTTTATTTATTTGACAGACAAAGATCACAAGTAGGCAGAGAGGCAGGCAGGGAGAGAGAGAGAGAGAGAGGAGAGGAGGAAGCAGGCCCCCTGCTGAGCAGAGAGCCCGACGTGGGGCTCAATCCCAGGACCCTGGGATCATGACCTGAGCCAAAGGCGGAGGCTTTAACCCACTGAGCCACCCAGGCGCCCCAAGCCCACCAAATCTTTATGTAAGGAAAGATGATTATGTTGAAAGATTTTTGTATTCCTTATGATATGACTCCTGATTTTCCTTTAAAGATTACCACCTTAGTAACAGAGACATAATACTAAACATCTTTGGTTGGTCACTCTATTTCCATTTTCCATGTCAGAAGGGATCTTAAGATGCAAAAAGGTGGTTTTGTCATTTTATTGAGAAATTAAACTGAAAAACTGCACGATTGAAATACATCTCAAAATATTGTTTCTATAGTATGGATAATGGATCAAAGTGACAGGAAAGTAGAGCCACAAAAATCACTAAGGAGACTGCTGTAATCTTACTCAACAAGCTGATGGAGTTATAAACACAGGTAATTATCATAATGGTAGAGAGATAAGCATGTTTTCCTCAGACACTTTGGGGTAAGTTCCACATTGTTATTGAGTGAAACCAAATAGGAGTTGAGGGAAAGTCGGAAATAAGGAAGTCTCCTGGATTTCCATTTTGAATGTTTCTTTGATAGTGATTGTTTCTAATGATATAGGAAACACATAAAGTTAGAATTTGTTTAAAATTAATACAATGAGCTCTAATTTTTTGAATATTTACTTAGAGGAATAATCCTACTTGGTAGGATTTACAAGTAGAATTTTCTAGAAGTCATTGGATAATATAGGCCTCAAGCTTAGCAAACAGAAAAGGAAATATTGAGGGTCATTGGCATTAAGTAGAGTTCATGAGAATGAGAAAAAATATCCAAATTTGGATTAATTTTTTTTATCAACCTGAAAACAGGTTCCTTTTGAAATGAAAAAGAAATTATATTATATCACATTCCTAAATCTTCCAAGGAAAATACATAGAGTGCCAGGGACATTGGAAGGAAATGATAATGAGAAACAGAAGAACTATTTAACTATCAATAGAGAGTAAGGAGGAAAATCTTTATTTACTTATACTGTGATAATATTAACCAAATCTTTTTAAGTTGTTTGCAGAACAAATGAGGTTCTCAGAATTCTTGATTTTTATTTCTAGTAAAATGTATGTTGCTTATATGTGGAGCATAACAAATAACACGGAGGCCATGGGGAGATGGAGAAGGGAGTTGAGAGAAATTGGAAGGGTAGATGAACCATGAGAGACTATGGACTCTGAAAAACAATCTGAGGGTTTTGAACGTGTGTCTGGGGGTGGGAGGGTGGGAGAGCCTGGTGGTGGGTATTATGGAGGGCACCTATTGCATGGAGCACTGGGTGGTGCATAAAAAATGAATTCTGTTACACTGAAAAGAAATGAATTCTGTTACACTGAAAAGAAATTAAATTAAAAAAATAAAAAAATAAAGTTCACTGTTTTATTTGAATTTCATTGTTAAATTCTACTGCTTTCCAAAATAAATTTTACGTAGAATGAAAAAAAAAAAGGTATGTTGATGAAGTTTCACTTTAGGATTATGAATGCCCTTTTTCTTGCCAATCAAGTTACAGCTGCAAACCAAGATCTATTAAGACTTAATATAATCAACTAATTTCTAACTGGAGACATCAAAAGAGAGGTGACAATTTCTCTGGCTCTAGATAATCACCTATTTAAATAATTTGTTATCGACTTTCCACTTTACACACACACACACACACACACACACACAGCCACATAATTTCACAAAATAATCTCAGATAAAATGAGGAAGCGTGAAGAGAGGGTAAATTATTCCCTTACAAGTTCAGTTTACCTCTGGATAAGAAGTTTGTGCAGCATGAATAGCATTCATGCTTATGGTAGTTTTGTGAGATTAGCACTCGATACAGAGATTGAAAAGCAACCAGGGGACAAAAACACTAAATCAAAGGGATACACACACCTCTATATTTATAGCAGCATTAATTACAATAGCCAACATACGGAAGCAGCGCAAGTGTCCTCTAATGGGTGAATGGATAAAGATGTGGTACATACATACAATGGAATATTATTCAGCCATAAAAGGAATAAAATCTTGCCATTTGCAATGACATGGGTGGTGCTAGAGAGTACAATTCTAAGTCCAATAAGAGAAAGACAAAGAAAATAGGATGCTAAGTCCAATAAGAGAAAGACAAAGAACATATGATTTCACTCATATATGAAATTTAAGAAACAAAACAAATGAATAAAGGGAAAAAAAGAGGGAGCAAGACAAAGCAAGAAACATGCTTTTAATTACAGCAAGTGATGGTGACCAGAGGAGAGGTGGGTTGGGGGATGAGTGAAATAAGTGATGGGGATTGAAGAATGCACTTGTCATGTTGAGTACTGGGTGATGTATGGAATTGTTGAGTTGTTGTATTGTATACCTGAAACTAATATATCAATATATGTTAATTACAAAGAATTAAAAATAAAAACAAGGGGCACCTGGGTGGCTCAGTGGGTTAGGCCTCTGCCTTCTGCCCAGGTCGTGACCTCGGGGTCCTGGGATCGAGCCCTGCATCAGGCTCTCTGCTCAGCAGGGCACCTATTTCTCCCTCTCTCTGCCTGCCTCTCTGCCTACTTGTGATCTCTCTCTCTCTGTCAAATAAATAAATTAAAAAAATAAAATAAAATAAAAACAAGAAAAAAGCAATGAGGGGTCCTCCGACCAAGAACTCAATGAATTTAGTATAAATATAAATATATATGTATATATTTATGTATAAACACACACACACATACACATATATATATAAAACACCATTCAAAATTCATATAATTGGGGACATGAATCAATATAAATATTAAGACAATAATTTTTGAGATGTCTGAAATACTCCACTAATATTAACAAAGCTAAAAGTGCAAGTTTACTCCCAAATTTGACATCATCTCTTCTCTGATCACTTAATAGCCTTTAATTTAGGAACATAGTGATTTCAGAGATGCCACAAAAGTTTTTACTGACAATACATGACACATGTCTAGAGGATATTATTCTTATACAATATGATGTGACTGGCCCAATCCCAGAGTTTGCAGTGGTCAACTTGCATAACTACAAATGGCAGGGGTTTACTTTACAGAGACAACTAATATCAGTTCTGTACTAAGTCTCAAATTAAGGATATGTAACTCAAGTCCATTGAATTGGGAGCTTTTATACATCAGGAGGAGAAACAATCACTGTCCCCTAAAAGTAGTTTATAATTACTGAAGTAGTTTAAATATGTTATCTCCTTTTATGACATATCACTATATATCATAATTCTAATAAATATTTTCCTAGTCCTATCAATAAGGTAGGGATGATTTAAGCATGAGAAAGTTACCAGGGAAACCATATATTTTAAAAGAGCAGGTAACACATTAATAATTTATTAGATACAAACTGTTACGATAATAATCTCAAAAACCAAATTCAGACCCATTTCAAGGATTTCTTTTGAGGTATATTTTTACAAATTCGCAAATCACTCAGTTTTTAATAAAATTAAACCCTGGTAAGTAACACTGTCAATCATCATGAAAAGTGCTGTATTCTTATTACCTTTGGTAGAATGGCTTGGTTCTATGGCTATTCAGTAATTGATGATTAAGTACTTAAGGCATAAGTTTTAGATATGTATATACTTCTTCCTAAAGAGCCTGGATGGCAAAAAGAAAGAAGGAGAGAGAGAGAGACTGGTTGGCTCTACGAGTCGGGTAAAAAAACAATCTAACCATGTCTCTGCCAATTTTCTTGAATCTTGATTTTACAAGTGCAAGTGAACTTTATTTTATTCCCTATGATGCTACATCTTTGTAATACAAAGAATTTTTTCTCTGCAGGAAATAGAAGAATTTGTGCAAAACTTAGATGACAGTCATATTCTGGTGTTTTCCTCTAGGTACAGTGATTCAAAATCTCACAAAAGAAAAGCACAACCTCATTGCCTCAACCTATGCCCAGATTCCACAGAAGATAAGTATAACCATTGATTCTGCTGGACAGCTATTTACCAATTGGAAAGAGAGTGTGGCTAATGGTGTCTTTCCATTTAAAGTTAAATCTCCTTTCACATGTAACATAAAAGAGAAAGTATAAGTAAAAATTTGTAAAACATTACAATAACATGTGTAGACACATTTGAGCCCTGCCTACTGAGCCTTGCCATTAGTATGGAAAAATATCTTTCTGAATCATTTGTTTTTACTAAAATAGAGATGAGAACACTAAGCACACTGTTCATGTTTTAGTATTTGAAATCTTAAGGCCTGGGCTGACTTCTCCCCAAATAGACCTGAAGTACATTCACTTCAAGGACAAGGAAAAGGTGGAAGTGGCATAACAAAGAGAGAGCTAAATCATGGTCAAAATTATCTTCCATATCTTTGGTTGTATTAGGTTTTGATCCATTGCAGTTGAGCATAAAAGCAAAAGCCTGCATTCATATAGTCTTTCTAATTAATTAGCATTTTCTAGAATTAAAAGATAATTGAAATGTTGATTATAAACAAGATAATTTGTTGAACAATGGGATATCAACAAATCCACTGTGTCATTCTTACCTAAAATTAAAAGGCAAAAAAGAAAAAGAAAAAAAAGATGTAAAAGGAAGTAAGAAAAGAGTGGGGAAAGATAACCAATCTGAAAGATGGTAGCTACACTTACGGTGAGCAGAGCATAAGGTATGAATTTGTCAAATCACAATGTTATACAGCTAAGACTAATGTAACATTGTGTGTCAACTCTACTTTGATTAATAAATAAGTGATAACAGACCAAAAATATACTTAATAGATGACTGATGCAAGCACTTTTTAAAACATGGTGGTTGTAAACAGTCCCATTCTGTCTTTCAGTGTTTAAATCTCTATATTCTTCTCTCAACTGTCACCTAAAGCAGAGTGGGTGCATAACCTGAAAAAACTCTACAATCTTAAAATGTCATTATCCTATGAATTGTGAAATATATGCAGTACCTTCAAAAGGTTTTATGGAGATACAAAGAAAAGAAAATGACTGGGGCGCCTGGGTGGCTCAGTTGGTTAAGCCGCTGCCTTCAGCTCAGGTCATGATCTCAGAGTCCTGGGATCGAGCCCCACATCGGGCTCTCTGCTCAGCAGGGTGCCTGCTTCCTCCTTTCTCTCTGCCTGCCTCTCTGCCTACTTGTGATCTCTCTCTGTCAAATAAATAAATAAAATCTTTAAAAAAAAAAAAAAAAAAAAAGAAAAGAAAATGACCACATTCGGAACAAATACTCAGCTCCATGACTGGATACCCTAGAATAATCTTCGTAAGATTATGGGGAATTAAAGCTATAGAGTTAAAGGATGAATAAAATGAATAATTGTTAAATGATAAATTCAACTACTATTTAACAATTGTTAAGTGTTTCTCATCTTACCTCAGTTTTGAATGATGCAATTAAAGATGTGGTCATTAGATATTAGAGATTCATACTTGCTATAATTAAAAAAAATATTCAGGCCACACAGAAGGAATTAAGGCTTCCTTTTCCTGGGATACAGTTTTCTGTAGTAGCAATGTGTCTAGCTTTTGTAGATAATACTGTTCCTTTCAGTGACTTATCCTATAGGTTTTCCCCTTCTGTCTCTAAAATCCTGTTATCCTATTATAATGAAATCTTCACCTACTGCTTACTCTAACCCCAAACTAGGTCATCCCCAAACCAAAACGTTTCTCATTCATGGTGGAATAAATGGGATCTATGAAGCTGTTTGTCATGGCGTCCCTTTGTCGGGATTCCCATGTTTCCTGATCAGCATAACATCCTCCCTATGAAGATCAGTGGAGCCACTATGGAGGGGAACATCAGTACAATGACAAGTGCAGAGCTTCTCAGTCTTTGAGAACAGTCATTAATGATCCTTCATAAGTACTAGTGTTTTCTAGGGGACTATCATTGGTTGTGTTCTGCGCCATATGAGAAAATATTAGCAATCATGCTTAAAGATCTTTAGTGGATCTTTTCCAACAATTTTGGGTCATCACTAACTTGATCTTGGAAATATCCTGGAAGTGATATTTCATATAGTACCAAACTTCCTTCTTGGGAAAAAAAATAGGCTTAAATTATTAACAGGTATATTTTGATTTTTTCTGTCTGCATTTAACCATATTCTGTTAATAATACATTTCTTTCTCAATTTCCCCACTATAGTTGTTAAAAATAGTATGCAAAGACCAGAGTTCATATAACAAGAATATCTATGGACCTAAGATTGTTTAGTTTTTAAAATGCATATCCAAGACTAACTTTAACAAAAATATATTAATTTCTTTCTTTGTATTTGCCTTCCAGTTACAAATAGAATGCCCAAAGTTTCCAGGATTCACCACGATCAACTTATAAAACCTCTCGATAGAGCAGACCTCTGGTTTGAGTTTATAATGTACCACAAAGGCGCCAAGCACCTGTCCCCAGCTGCTCACAAACTCACCTGGTTCCAGTACCACTCTTTGCATGTGATTGGGTTCCTGCTGGTCTTTGTGGCAACTGCTATATTCTTGGTCACAAAATGTTGGTTTTCTTTTCAAAAATTTGGTTAAAAAACAGGAAAGAAAGAAAAATGAGGGAATAGAGTCTTGCAAATTTGACAAGGGCCTGAGTGGACAATCCTGTTCATTCCAGACACAAAGAGCTGAATGAGAATACAATGCTCCCCTCCTGTTTTCAAATATCCCATTCCTGTATTTTAGGTTAAAGAAAAGCTGAGAATTCAACATGACCATTAACTAGTGAACATGTCTGTCTTCCTTGGTCTTTTCCCAAATATCTCTTTTTAAAAGGTTTTATTTATTTATTTGAGAGAAAGAGAAACAGAGATTGAGAGGGCACATATGGGGAAAGAGCCAGAGAGAGAGGGACAAGCAGACTCTCCACTGTCAGGATGGCTAAAATTAACAACACAAGAAACAAAAGGAGTTGGTGAGGATGCAGAGAAAGGGGTAAACTCTTGCATTGTTGGTGGGAATGCAAACAAGTGCAGCATTCCCACCAACATTCTGGAAAACAGTATGGAGTTTCCTCAAAAAGCTAGAAAATAGAAATACCCTATAATTCAGTAATTGCACTGCTAGGTATTTACTCAAAGGATACAAAAAATACAGATTTTAAGGACACACACTCACCCTGTAGTTACAGCAGCATTAGCAACAAGAGCCAAAGTATCCAAATGTCCATCTGCTGAGTGGATAAAGAAATAGTGGTATATATATCTATATCTAAATATAGATAGATATACATATACATATATACATATCTATATATAGGTAGATATAGATATGATATAGATATATAGAAGTCTATATATAGATATAAATATAGATGATATAGATACAGATATATATAACTCAGCCATGCAAAAGAATAAAATCTTGCCATTTGCATTGGTGTGGATGGAGCTAGAGTGTATTATGTTTAGTGAAATAAGTGAGAGAAAGACAAATATCATATGATTTCACTCATATGTGGAATTTAAGAAAACAGGTGAACATATGGCAGAGGGAGAAATGGAGAAAGGGAAATAAACCATAAGATACTTTTAACTATGGAGAACAAACTAGGAGTTGATGGAGGGAGGCAGGTGGGGATAAGCTAGATGGGTGAAGCTAGAAGGGTGGAGGGCACTTGTTAGGGTGAGCACTGGGTGTTATATATAAGTAATGAATCATTGAATTCCATTCCTGCAATCAATACCACACATTATGCTAATTAGCTAGGATTTAAATGAAGATTTGAAAAAAAAAGGCTCAAAGAAAGTTGACATGGATGGAGGGAGAAAGTAGAGCAACAAGATTAAAATACTAGTCAGGATCTTTGGGGGGGGCATTTCAGAGAATATAGATTTTAACATATATAAAAGAGAAAGTTATTGAAGTATTCTACTAAATACTGGCATCCTCTGAAATAGACTTTCTGGAAATCTGGAACTTTTATTTGTAGAAACTGGGTTACAGCAGTGTGAAAATGATGGTTTAAGGTTATTGCAGGAAATCCAAATTGGATATGAAAATGGCTGGGATTAAAGTCATAGTAAAGACTGACAAGATCAATATACAATGTTGGAGTAGAATTTATAGAACGGTGATCAACTGAATAATTGTTCAATCCTATTTTTATTAGTCAAATTTTTATGAAATTGAAAATAACTTTTTTTGTTTTTTTTAAATTTTTTATTTTTTATAAACATATATTTTTATCCCCAGGGGTAAATAAGAGAAAGGGAGATAGGGAGAAAGGGAAATAAACCATAAGATACTTTTAACTATGGAGAACAAACTAGGAGTTGATGGAGGGAGGCAGGTGGGGATAAGCTAGATGGGTGAAGGGCACTTGTTAGGGTGAGCACTGGGTGTTATATATAAGTAATGAATTCACTTGTCTGTGAATCACAAGGTTTACACACTTTACAGCACTCACCAAAGCACATACCCTCCCCAATGTCCATAATCCCACCCCCTTCGCCCAAACCCCCTCCCCCCAGACAAACCATAAGTGACTCTTAATCTCACGAAAATAACTTTTTAAGCAAAAGGATTATAGATGAAGTCATTGTCCTAAATATCACTGGATCCAATTCTACATGAGGTAGTCACTTCCAGGTGTGGGGAGCAAAGCAAAAAAAAAAAAGGAATTTTACATTATAAAAGGACTTGTACAAGAAAGCAATGAAATTAGAATTGGATGTGCTGGAAGGAAGAATAAGATTATCAAGTTATCTTTTACAAGACTTGCCTTTTCTATTCTATCTCTTTTCACTATAACATGAATATGATCTAGAATCAGAACTTGAATTCATATCTGTAGTAAAAGCAAAAGAAAAAGTTTATTCTTTTTCTCTTAAAGATAGACATGACTTAGCAGAGAGGGCACTGAATTTAGCATAAGACTATTTGGATTTAAATCTTCTCCTTGCCCTAATGCACATAATCTGATTTTGGCAAGAGGTTATTTCTCCTCCTGTATTTCCTAGCAGTGTTGTCAGTGAGAGGAATACTAGAAGGACTATTCTGTTCAAATGAACATTGAATAAAACCAAAGAAAAATTTATCAAAAAAAAAATCTAGTCTTAATTGAATATGCATGACATGGTGATTGATTTTCTTAAGATCATTTGGGAATTATTATCAATTTGTGTTTAAGCTTTTTTATTTTCATATCCTCTAAAAGAAAAACTAACTCATTTTGTTGAGTTATTGATTTTTTTAACAAATCACCTGCATTTGATTTTAACTAATAAACAAAATATGTACTTCAAAGTTCAGCTCAACCTGCTATGAATTGATTGAGAGCACCAAGGAAGAGATTTGTGGGATTGTGAAATTGGTTTCAGCACAGGTTTAGTTAGAGCAAGAGCTGATTATGATGACTATGAAAGGTTTCTATGTTCTTTCCATGCTGCATCTGTGTTCCTTTGGCTCTGGAAAGACTGGGGAAGTACTTGTGTGGTCCTCAGATTCTAGTCACTGGATTTATCTAAAAGTTATTCTGGATCAGCTCCAACTTCATGGACTTGAGATAACTATCTTGGTGCCTTCACCAAATCATCTATTTCATCATACCAAGATTCCCTTTAATGTGGAGATATTCAACTTCAATAACTAAAGGAAATCTCATAGAAGAGCTTGATACCATTCTCTACATAGCTTTCATGGTGGGACAGACAAGCAAAATTGAGACAAATGAGCAAGAGATTTTTCAGGAATGTGACAGTGTGATCACAAATAAAGAATTACTCCACAGACTACAGGCAGCTAAGGTTGATAAACGTTTTGGTGATTCCTTAAGCTTTTGTGGGGAGGTGTTGGCTGAGCTCCTCAATATTCCATTTAACTGTTCTTTTTGGTTTTCTTATGGGAATGTCATTGAGAGACTGTGTGCTCAACTTTCCACCCCGTCTTCATTTTTCCTGGCAGCACATCAGGACTGAGAGACAGCAGGACTTTTGTACAGAGGCTGGAGAATTGGTTCTTCTACATAATGAGTGATATTATGTTTTTATATTTTATATTTCTATAATGGGATGTATATTAGAACAAAATTTTAGCTGAAAGAAATTTGCATGTAATTAGGAGTCTTACATCACATGTAAAATGTAAGTATTTATCATTCTGAATATTATGACCCTGAAGATTTAGAATATTAGTACCTTACATTTAAATTTTTAAATGGCCCAGTATTTTTGTGAGGAGACATATTTTCACATTATACATAAACAGTTCCACTTTGCTTTTAGATGGTAGTTATAGGCTTCACAGACCAGGAGAAATGGGTTCTCAGTATAAGGGAAATTTCCACTAATTGTTGACCTACAAGTTAAAATTATTTGGTAAATATAAAAAGTAAATGTTTCCTTAAAATGATACCATGTGGTCTTTGAGAAAAAATGAATCCCATCTCATTTCTGTAAAAATAACTGTCTTTTAACTCATATCAAATTAAATTATATTTTTAAGCAAGAAAGACAGTACTGAATTCAAGTAATGACTTGAATAACATCAGCTATATCTTAAATAATCTTTCTTTAAATGCACATTTTATAAATATCTACCACATTCTAAGCAGTATCCCAGTCACTGGACATATAAATATGAATAATAAAATGATCTGAGGGAAATTTCCTTTCTTTCTTTCTTTCTTCAAACACACATATCCACACATATATGAATATGCTTATCGGTTTAGGCAAATACATTTATGTTGCATTTATTTATGTCTACACACACACTTACATATATATGTATACACACACACACACACACACACACACGTATTTATAAATATACATATACATGTTCCCATAGCCAGGTCTTACTGATCTTAAATCTAGAACAAAAAAATTGGAAGCACCTGGGTGGCTCAGTGGATTAAAGCCTCTGCCTTTGGCTCAGGTCATGATCCCAGGGTTCTGGGATGGAGTCTTGCATCAGGATCTCTACTCAGCAGGAGCCTGCTTCCTCCTCTCTCTCTCTCTGCCTGCTTCTCTGCCTACTTGTGATCTCTATCTGTCAAATAAAATAAAATCTTAAAAAAAAAAATTGAAGAAACTATAGATGATCTAGTGGGGAAAATGTTCTCCCACCTGTTAAAAACTGACCCTAAACACTTTTGTGGTTCACAACTGTGATGTTTGATTGAGTATCTGTTCTTCCAGTGATAGAGGTAGATGAAGGCCATCATTTCTTTCCCCCATTATCTCATGATCGGTTAATATGTTAAAACAAAAGCATCACAGACAGAATTCTGCTACATTTTCATGTATTTATAGCAAGTAGGTGAGTGGTAAAATCAATAAAATCTTATCTTTTTGTCCACCTAATCACTCTAATGCATATTGTGAAGGATTCTTTGATTACTTGACTTGCTCACTAAATGCTGCTAGAGACAGCCTACAGCTAGCTTTCTAGCAGGAACCTTGGCACCAGACTCTTCTGTTAACTCCTTAGATATAAAACAGAATCAAAGTTCTGCCTAAGAGTCCCACCCCAAAGTATTTTATGTCTCTGGATTCCGTAGACACTATTTATTTATCTATTTTTGCAAGGGCAGAAATGCTGAATAATGTTTTCCTCTAACCCACAAATATCACCCTTAACCTCACTGAAGGAAATATTTCTAATCTTCCTTAGGCAACATAATTAATACTCCAGTGTAGCTTTTCTTTTTAAAGATTTATTTGTTTTAGAGAGACAGAGTGAGTGTGAGTTGGGAGAGGAATAGAGGGAGAGGAAGAGAATCTCAAGCAGACATCCTGCTGAGTGCAGAGCTAAAATCCCAGGACCCTGAGATCATGATCTTAGCCAAAGTCAGGAGTTGGATGCTTAACCAACTGAGCCATGTGGGCACCCACACCCCAGTGTGTGTGCGTGTGTGTACGTGTGTGTGTGTGTGTGTGTGTGTGTTTTTGAGAGTGGCTTTACCAGCTTGCATTCCCACCAACAGAGTAGGAGGGTTCCCCTTTCTCCTCATCTTCACCAACATCTGTCATTTCCTCACTTGTTAATTTTAGCCATTCTGGCATGTATGAGGTGGTATCTCATGGGGTTTTGATTTGTATATGGTGAAGGGAACAAGAATCAAAATCCAGGAGACACAGAGAAACTCCCAAAATCAATAAAAATAAGTCAACAGCTCGTCATCTAATAATAAAACTTACAAGTCTGAGTGACAAACAGAAAATCCTGAAAGCATCTTGGGAAAAGAGGTCTGTAACACACAATGGTAGAAATATTAGATTGGAAGCAGATCTATCCACAGAGATCTGGCAGGCAAGAAAGGACTGGCATTATATATTCAGAGCACCAATGAGAAAAATATGCAGCCAAGAATACTATATCCAGCTAGGCTGACATTGAAAATAGAAGGAGAGATAAAAAGCTTCCAGGACAAACAAAAACTAAAAAATTTGCAAACACCAAACCAGCCCTATAGGAAATATTAAAAGGGGTTCTTAGGCAAAGTGAGCCAAAAAGTAACAGAACAGAAAGGAACAGAGACAATATGCAGTAACAGACATCTTACAGGCAATACAATGGCACTAAACTAATATCTTTCAATAGTTACCCTGAATGGAAATTGGCTAAATGCACCAATCAAAAGACACAGGGTATCAGAATGGATAAAAAAAGAGACCCATCAAAATGCTGTCTACAAGAAACTAATTTTAGACCCAAGACACCTCCAGATTTAAAGTGAGGGGTGGAAAACAATTTACCATGCTGATGGACATCAAAAGAAAACTGGGGCAGCAATCCTTGTATCAAATAGATTAGATTTTAAGCCAAAGACTATAATAAGAGAAGAGGAAGGATACTATATCATACTTAAAGGGTCTGTCCAACATGATCTAACAATTTTAAATATCTATGCCCCTAACATGGAAGCAGCCAATGATATAAACCAAGTAGTAACAAAATCAAAGAAACACATCAACTATATAATACAATAATAGTAAGGGACTTTAACACTCCCCTCACTGAAATGGACAGATCATCCAAGTAAAAGATCAACAAGGAAATAAAGGCCTTAAATGACACACTAGACCAGATGCATATCACAGATATATTCAGAACATTGCACCTCAAAGCAAGAGAATACACAGTCTTCCTTAGTGCACATGGAGCATTCTCCAGAACAGATCACATCCTGGGTCACAAATCAGGTCTTAACCAGTACTAAAAGTTTGGGATCATTCCCTGCATACTTGCAGACCATGATGCTCAGAAACTAGAACTCAATCTCAAGGGGAAGGTTAGAGAAAACTCAAATACACGGTGGCTAAAGAGCATCCTACTAAAGAATGAATGGGTAAATCAGGAAATTAAAGAAGAATTGAAAAAAATCATGGAAACAAATGAAAATTAAAACAAAACTGTTCAAAATCCATGGGACACAACAAAGGCATCCCTTAGAGGAAAGTATATAGTGTGATTCAAGAAAGAAGGAAGGTCTCAAGTACACAACTTAACCCTATACCTAAAGAAGCTGGAGTAAGTACAGCAAAGAAAGCCTAAACCCAGCAGAAGAGAAACAATAAAGATCAGAGCAGATATCAATGAAATAGAAACCAAAAGAACAGTAGAACATATCAATGAAACTAGGAGTTGGTTCTTTGAAAGAATTACTAAGACTGATAAGCCCCTGGCCAGACCTATCCAAAGGAAAAGAAAAAGGACCCAAATTAATAAAATCATGAATGAAAGAGGAGAGATCACGACTAACACCAAAGAAATACAAACAATTATAAGACCATATTATGAGCAACTAACTATATGCCAGCAAATTTGACAATCTGGAAGAAATGGGTGTATTCCTAGAAACATATAAACTACCACAACTGAACCAGCAAGAAATAGAAAACCTGAACAGACCCATAGCATGTAAGGAGATTGAAGCAGTCTTCGAAAATTTCCCAGCGAACAAGAATACAGGGCCAGATGGCTTCCCAGGGGAATTCTACTAAACATTTAGAGAAGAATCAATACCTATTCTCCCAAAACTCTCCCAAAAATATTAATGGAAAGAAAACTTCTAAACTCATTCTATTTGGTCAGCATTACCTTGATCCCAAAAGTCAGACAACAATCCCATAAAAAGGAGAATTATAGACCAATATCCTTGAGAAATGAATCCTTGAGATGTGAAAATTCTAACCAAAATACCAGACAATAGAATCCAACAGTACATTAAAAGGATTATTCACCATGAGTAGTGGGATTTATTCCTGGGTTCCAAGCTTGGTTCAACATTTGCAAATCAGTCAATATGATACAATACATTAATAAAAAAAAAAGAACAAGAATAATATGATCCTCTAATAGATGCTGAAAAAGCATTTGGCAAAGTGGGGCATCCCTTCTTCATCAAAACTCTTCACAGTGTAGGGATACAGTGTACATACCTCAATACCATCAAAGCCATCTATGAAAAACCCATAGCGAATATTATTCTCAGTGGGGAAAAACTAAGAATTTTTCCCATAAGGAACATGACAAGAAGTCCACTATCACCACTGGTATTCAAAATAATACTAGAAGTCCTAGCCTCAGCAACCAGACAACAAAAAGAAATTAAAGGCAACTGAATTGGCAAAGAAGAAGTCAATCTCTCCCTCCTTGAAGATGATATGTTAATTTATGTTGAAAACCCAAAGACCCCACTCCAAAACTGCTAGAACTCATACAGGAATCCAGTCAAGTGTCAGGATATAAAATCAACACACAGAACACAGTTACATATCTATACACCAACAACAGGACAGAAGAAAGAGAAATTATACAGTTGCACCCAAAACCATAAGATACCTAGGAATAAACCTAACTAAAGAGGCAAAGAACCTGTACTCAGATAATTATAAAGTGTTCTTGAAAGAAATTGAGGAGGACACAAAGAAATGGAAAAGTGTCTCCTGCTTATGGATTGGAAGAACAAATATTGTGAAAATGTCTATGCTACCTAAAGCAATATATACATTTAATGCAATCCCTATCAAAATATCATCATTTTTTTTCAAAGAACTGGAACAAATAACCCTAAAAATTATATGGAACCTGAAAAGACTCCAAATTGCCAGAGGAATGTTGAAAAAGAATGCCAAAATTGGTGGCATAAAAATTCCAGACTTCAAGCTGTATTACAAAGCTGTCATCATCAAGACAGTATGGTACTGCCACAAAAAGACACATAGATCAGTTAAACAGAAAATAAAGAGCCCAGAAATTGACCCAAACCTCTATGGTCAACTAATCTTTCACAAAGCAGGAAAGAAAGTACACGGAAAAAAGACTGTCTCTTCAAAAAATGGTGTTGGGAAAACTGGACAGCCACATGTAGAAGAATGAAAATGGGTCATTTCCTTACACCACACACAAAAATAGACTCCAAATGGATGAAAGACCTCAATGTGAGAAAGGAATCCATCAAAATCCTTGAGGAGAACACAGGCAGCAACCTCTTTGACCTCAGCCACAGCAACTTCTTCCTAGAAACATCACCAGAAGCAAGGGAAACAAGAAGAAAAATGAACTATTGGGAGTTTATCGAGATCAAAAGCTTTTGCAGAGCAAAGGAAATAGTCAACAAAACCAAAAGACAACCAACAGAATGGGAGAATATATTTGCAAGTGAAATATCAGATAAAGGGTTAATATCCAATACCTACAAAGAACTTATCAAATTCAACACCCAAAGAATAAAGAATCCAATCAAGAAATGGGCAGAGGACATGAACAGACATTTCTGCAAAATAGACACCCAAATGGCCAACAGATACATGAAATAGTGCTCAACACACTCGGCATTAGGGAAATACAAATCAAAACCACAAGGAGATACCACCTCACACTAGTCAAAAGGACTAAAATACAAGTCAAGAAATGAGGGATGTTCACAAGTATGTGGAGAAAGGGGAACCCTCCTATGCTGTTGATGAGAATGCAAGCTGGTGCAGGTACTTTGGAAAACAGTATGCAGTTTCTTCAAAAAGTTGAAAATACAGCTACCTTATGACCCAGCATTACACTAATAGGTGCTTACCCTTAAGATACAAATGTGGTGACCCAAAGGGACACGTGCACCTGAATGTTTATAGCAGCACTGTCCACAATAGCCAAACTATAGAAAGAACCTAGATGTCTGTCAACAGATGAATGGATAAAGAAGGTGTCGTATACATATACTATGGAATTCTATGCAGCCATCAAAAAAAAAAACGAAGTCTTCCCATTTATAATGACATGGATGGAACTGGAGGGTATTATGCTAAGTGAAATAAGTCAATCAGAGAATCATATGATCTCTATGATATGAGGAATTTGAGAGGAAGGGCTAGGAGTTGTGTGGTAATGAAGGAAAAAATGAAGTAAGATGAGACCAGGGAGGGAGAAAAACTATGAAACTCTTAATCTCAGAAAACAAATTGAGAGGTTTTTTTTTGGGGGGGGGGGTAAAGGGGAGGGATGAGGTGGCTGGATTATGGACGTTGGGGAGGGTATGTGCTATGGTGAGTGTTGTGAATTGTGTAAGTCTGAGGATTCACAGATCTGTACCCCTGAATCTAATAATACACTATATGTTAATAAAAAATAAAAATAAATATTTCCTAAATAACTCTGTCTTTACAGTGAGTATTCCAAATACTTTCTGGTCTTACCTGAAAATTCAGTTTTCCCTATAATCTTTTAAGTATATTCTACTCATTCTACCATACTTATATTAATGAGGACCCAGGTAGAGGCCTGATCTATTTTCTCCTCTCTTCTCACCACATTTCCAAACATTTCCTTTTGTATGCTTTAAAAAATTATCCTCAATGTTATGGTTTTAATCTGTACTATCAAAGACCCATGCTCCCTAATGCCAACTGTCAAGCTTTTAGGAAAAATTCCCATTCACAGAGGCATCATGTGGTCCACCTAAGTTCTGGGTTTACTCTGGGGAGCTTAATTTTCATGATAAGGACACAAAACAAAATCATCTCAATTTGTTCAATGGCATTCTTTTTTTTTTTTTTTCAGCATAACAGTATTCATTATTTTTTCACCACACCCAGTGCTCCATGCAATCCGTGCCCTCTATAATTTAAAACCACTGCTTAAGAAAAGGTAGAACTATAGAGGCAATAAAAAACAATCCCTAGAGATTTTAGAGACAGGGAGGGATAGATAAGTGACACAGATTTGGGGGGCAGTGAAACTATTTTGTATGATACTGTAAGAGTGGATACATGACATTATATATTTATCAAAACCTATAAAATGTATAACACAAAGAGTTACCTTTAAGCTGTGGAAGTGAGTTGATACTCATAAACGTTGATTCATTGATTGTAACAAATATGCCACACTGGTGCGAAATATTTATGGTGGGGAAGCTGTGTGTGGGAGAGGGGCAGGTAAAGGGTGGGAACTGTGTACTATCTGCTCAGTTTTACTGTGAATGTAATTTGGCTCTAAAAATAATCTATCAATAAAAAAAAAACACAAACCCTACGTAGGCTGATTCCCTGAGATGAAGACACTGTATTTAATAGTTGCTTATCTACATTGCATTCGTACCTCAAATTCAGCATGCCAAAATATAAACACATTATTTTCCCTCACAACTTCTCCCCTTTAGTTCTTCACCTTAGTAAATATTAGTATTTACTACTAAATTGCCAGTAAAAAAGAAAGTCTTATAAACAAAAAGCCAGGGACTCATTCATGAATTGTCTCCTTTAATTTTCACCTCCAGGAAACCACCCAGTCTTACTCACTTTCTTTGTATATAATATTTAAACCTCTCTACTTCTGGGTGGTTCAGTGGGTTAAGCCGCTGCCTTCGGCTCGGGTCATGATCTCAGGGTCCTGGGATCGAGTCCCACATCGGGGGTCTCTGCTCGGCGGGGAGCCTGCTTCCCTCTCTCTCTCTCTCTCTCTCTCTCTGCGCCAGCCTCTCTACCTACCTGTGATCTCTCTTTGTCAAATAAATAAATAAAATCTTTGAAAAAAAATTATATAGTGATCCTTCATTGATCTTAAATTTAAAATGAAAAATACTTAGTATTGCCCTTTTTGAAAATATAAATTATCTCCAAATTATCCTTGCAGTCTAATTTTTTTTCTTTTTTCAAATAAACAGTTCATCATTGCTGAACTTCTGCCAGGTTTTTTGGATGAGCCATCATATCTCTCTATCTGATATCTTCTCAAAGTATAATAATTTCCCTACTACTATCCATTTCTAAGACTAGGCTATGCTAAATAACATACAACTCCAAAATCTCAGTGGCTTAAAACAACAGTTTATTTCTTTCTCATGCTGTATGTTCATTTATTGAGCTGCAGCTGGTATATATATCCTTTAATCTAGAACTCAGGTTGATATATCAGCTATCATTTGGAACAAAGCCATTGACACAACAAAGGAAAAGAGAATTCTGGAGTAACTGGATCTGGAACTTAAACGTTGGGCCTGGAAGACATACATTTCATTTTAGCTCAGACCCATTGTGCAGAGATACTCCGTGGTTCCACTACACTCAGGGTCTAGGAATCTCATTCCCATCATATGTGTGGCAATGTCAGTAATGGTTGCCATGATAATGTTATAAGATATCTATGGTAGTGTAATTAACAGTTTAAGAAAATAATGTCCATTAATTGCTGTGATGTGTTTTCACTTGAGGGATCAAATATTATAAATAAGAAGCTAGAAATAATTCCAGGAGATAAAAACATAAACAAGAAGAAATAAGCATATTTAATTACCTCAGGCAGGGGCTTTGCAGGTTTGAAGTGCAGTCCTGCAAGAAATTCAAAATTAGGGAGATAAGAGTAAGGAAATTCAAAATCCCAGTAAATTCAAATCAACCATATTTCAGCTTTCTCCATAATCTCACATAATGTAGTAGGTTTTCCTGAATAAAAATGAAGGATGATAGAGGGAAAACAAACTGATATGTTAAATGAGAAATGTTTGACTATCTCATTTTCTAAGAAAAGTCTTTAAGGAACAAATATTGGGCCTATGTAAATCATACAAAATTGATCCACCTTTTCCTGGCAAGAGTACATAGTGAGGTTATGAGGTTATGAATAACCAATCAAACAAGGATTTAGGTCTACAACAAAGCGAAAAGCCTGCTGCTTTCCTCTTTGCCAAGAGAGTCATCTCCTTGAGAAAAGCCTGACTTCTACTTCATGCTCAGAATCACTAAATAATTCCCAGCAAAGAACAAGAAACAAGCAGTAACTCTTAGCTCATTGTGGGAGTGTCTCTTGCTTTTCTGGAATTACAATTTATCTCATTCTTGTAGCTCTAAAAGATTTTTGATGTCCATAAAAAAAAAATGATGTTTGTAATTTATCCATCTTTTTCTAGTGTTTTTGAGTGTGCTGCCACAACAAATCACATCCAGCCAGGAATGGAAATCTTTTAATAAGTTTTTGAAAGTGATTACCTCCCTTGTTTTACAAAACCAAAGTTCTTGTTCACAAGACTTCGTCCTCTTTGGCCAGAAAATATTAGCCATTCTGACATATTTAGTTAACACACAGTACAAAAAGAGTAAGCTTCATTTGATGTGGTAACTCTTTAAACATTAACAGAACAAAAACTCAAATTAGTGACTCTGAATTAAATACTTTTCCTTATTTGGGAACTAGAGCTTTGTTTCTGAATTCCAATTATTGTGCAACAAGAAAACTTAACTGGAGGTTTGGTACCCTTTTGAAATATATATTCAGTATCACTGATATGAGGAAATTGTAACTATATAATTTTGCACCATCTGGCTTTTTGTTCTTGATATTTTAAGCATGTTAAAGTTTTGATCAGAAAATATGAGGGATTTTTAACTGATCAGGACAATCTCTCTTTATAAGGGATCACAAACAAATCTCAGTAATTCACAGGTTTTATTCTGAGAATGGCTAATGGTGTTGAAAATCCAGTTTCAACTCAATCCATATACCATTTTAGTGCCTTATAGGTGTCAGCCATTGCTATAATCTTATTCTCATTGTGTGATGCTTCACTCCCCCACTTTTTAATATAATAGTTTTATTAAGATGTAATTTATATGTCATACAATTCTTCCATTTAAAATACGCAATTCCGTTCTTTGTAGATCCATAAAGTTGTGCAGCCATCACTACAATTTCATTTTAGGACATTTTCTTCTTTTTATCTTAAAGATTTTCTTGCTTTATTTATTTGACAGAGTGAAAGAGCATGGTAAAACACAAGCAGGGGGAAAAGCAGGCAGAGGGAGAGGGAGGAAGAAGCAGACTCCCCACCAAGCAGGGTGCCAGACACGGGGCTCCATCTCAGGACCCTGGGATTGTGACCCTAGTTGAACGCAGATGCTTAACCAACGGAATGACCCAGGTGCCCCAAATTTTATGACATTTTCAGTATTCCTTCTAAAAAATGCCATATCCATTAGTGGTTATTCTTTATTCCCCCCTCTTCTCAGCTTCTAACAACCTCTAATCTGTTTTCTGTCCCTATTTGCCTGTTCCAGAATAATCTTACTCCATTTCACATAAATAAATCATATACTCTCTGTTCGTGTGTGTGTATGTGTGTGTGTGTGTGTGTGTGTGTGTTTCCTCCTTTGGCTTAGCGTAATGTTTTCAAGGTTCATCCATGTCATGGTATATATCAGTTCTTCATCATCTTTTATTGCTAAAAGAGATTTCTTTCTATGAAGATACTTCATTTTCTTTATCCATTCATCAGTTGATGGTCATTTGGGTTGTTTTCATTTTGGCTACTATGAATAATGTTGCTATGGCCATTCATGTAGAGGAAGGAGGGAGTGAGAGTCCTCATGCTTCTAAATCAGCAGGCAAAAAGGAAGATAACTGTGCTGTCTGGGTGATTGATCCTGACCACCAAAGGGCAATTGGATTACTACTCCATGGTGGAGGTAAGGAAGAATATGCCTGGAATACAAAGTTTGCTATCTTTATTTAAGGATGGAAGTAAGTTGTGAAAAAGCATGGTATCCATAATTTGCTTTAGAATTTTTCATCATAGTCAATGATGTATATGTGTGATTGTTCATTAGCTTTAATTCACATGCCTGAGAAAATGAACATTTGAGCCAACTAAATTATATTTATATAGTTCACAAGAGTTAATGATGGCATTGTATACACACACACACACACACACACACACACACACATATACATAGCCAAACTATGGAAAGAACCTAGATGTCCATCAACAGATGAATGGATAAAAAAGATGTGTTATACATATACAATGGAATACTATGCAGCCATCAGAAGAAATGAAATCTTGCCATTTGCAATAACATGGATGGAACTAGAGGGTAATATGCTGAGCGAATTAAGTCAGTCAGAGAAAGACAATAATCATGTGACCTCTCTGATCTGAGGAATTTGAGAAAAAAAGGTTTTGGAGGGGTAGTGAAGGAAAAAATGAAATGAAATGAAATGGAATCAAGAGGGAGGAAAACACTTAATCTCATGAAACCAACTGAGGGTTGCTGCCAGGTGGAGAGGTAGGGATAGGATGGCTGGCTTATGGACATTGGGGAGGGTATGTGCTACTATGAGTACTATGAAATGTGCAATCCTGATGATTCACAGACCCATACCCCTGGGGGAGATAATACATTATATGTTAATAAAAAAAGCATAAAAGAAATTGAAAGTTGCACAACCAAAGGGAAAAACATTCAATACCACAGACTAGAAGAGGTAATAATTTTAAAGTGTCCTTACTACTCAAAGCAATCTACAGAGTCAAAGCAATCTCTATCATACCACCAATAGCATATTTGATAGAAACAAAAGAATACTAAAATTTGTATGGAACCACAAAAGACGTCAAATCACCAAAGCAATTCTGAGTGAGAAGAACAAAGCTGGATGTATCACAATCCCACATTGTAAGATTTTGAGATATGTTACAAACTATACTAATCAAAACAGCATGGTTCTGGCACAAAAACAGACACAAAAATAAGTGGAACAGAATAGAGAGCTCAGATAGAAACCCACACTTATATGGTCAGTTAATCTAAAAGGTATGGAGACTACATGATGGGGAAAAGACAGTCCTTTCAATTAATGGTGCTGAAAAAACTGTACAGATACATGTAAAAAAATAAAACTGGACCACTTTCTTATACCATACACAAAAATAAGCTCAAAATGGATTGAAGACTTAAATGTGTGACATGAAATCATAAAGCTCCTAAAAGGAAATAAAGGCAGCAATTTCTCTGACATTGTTTGCAGTGACATTCTTCTCGAATATCTCCTCAAGCAAAGGAAACAAAAGCAAAAATAAACTATTGGGACTATACCAAAATAAGTTTTTGCACAGTGTAGAAAAGCATCAGCAAACCAAAAAAGCAAGTAACAGAATGAGAGACGATATCCACAAATGATATGCCCAATAAGGGGTTAATGTCCAAAATATGTAAAAAACTTATACAATGCAACACCAAGAAATGAAATAATCCCATTAAACCATGGGCAAAGGACCTGAAGGGACATTTCCCAAAGAAGACAGAGAGGAAGGGATGCCTGGCTGGCTCAGTCAGTAAAGCATGCAGCTCTTGATCTCAGGGTCATGAGTTCAAGCCCCACATTGGGCATGGAGCCTTCTTCAGAGGAGGAAGGAGAAGAAGGAAGAGAAGGAGGAGGAGAAATGAAGGGGGGCACATAAAAAAACTCCACATACTTTGAATGTGATATGTATTATATACTGTATTATTAATCATATGATCCAGTGATTCCACTACTGGGCATTTACTTAAAGAAAACAAAAACACTACTTCAAAAAGGTATATGCACCCTATGTTTACTGTAGCATTATTTGCCATAGCCAGCATATGGAAGCAACCCAAGTGTCTGTTAATAAATCAATATTTAAAGAAGATGTAGTATATGTAGACAATGCAATATTATTCCACTGTAAAAAAAAGTTAACTTACCATTTGTGATAACATGGACAGACTGTAAGAGTATCACGCTGAAAGAAGTAAGTCAGAGGGAGAAAGACAAATATCATATGTTACCGCTTACATATGGAACCTAAAAAAAAAAAAAAAAAAAAAAAGAGAGGGAAAGCAAAATGGATAAGGAGAGTGGGAGATACAGGCTTCCAGTTATTAAATGAATGTCAGGAGGATAAAGGGTATAACATAAGGAATATAGTCAAAGTTATTGTAATAATTGTGTACTGACAAATGGAATCTACACTGGTGAGAATAACATAGCAGATAGACTTGCCGAGTCACTATGTTGTAGCCTAAGACTAATGTAACATTGTGTGTTAACTATGCTTTAAAAAAAGTAATAAAAAAGATTTTTAAAAAGCCCTACACACACACACACACACACAATCATGAGGTGCTGGATGTGTTAAATAATCCTGTGATGCAAACATTTCACAATATATAAGTGGAGCAAGTCAGCATGTTTTACACCTTAAATATGCACAATGTTATAATAATGATATCTCAATAAAGTCAGAAAACAAATTCCTAACATAAAAGATTATGCTAATTAAGGGAACCAGTCACAAAAGACAATATGATGTATAATTTCATTTATATGAAATGCACAGAACAGACAAAATGACATTATGACAAAAAGTAGATAAAATATTGACTAAGGCTGGGAGATGCAGAAAATGCAGTTTCATTAGAGGGTAAGTGTTCCCATTTGGGGTGATAAAAGGGCTCTAAAATTGATTATCATAGTGGTCACACAATTCTGTGAATATACTATGAACCACTGAATTGTATACTTAAAATCTAACAATTGTATAGGATACGAATTACATGTCAACCAAATTTTTATGAACAAAACATAATCTCTTGAACCATCATAGCCACAAAATATAAATCACCTGTATAATAACTTTAATTCTTTTGTCAATGAGACTACAGACAGTGCCACCACTGTCACTAACATTCTTCCAAAATATATTACAAAAGATGGGTGACTTGCACATGTTAGGTCATTGGCTCTTAGCTAGATGATAGAATTTATAAGCATCAACAAATATTAAATACATGTGTATACAAATGAAATCATCTGCCTTTACCTTTTTCCATTTGCCATCCAAATAATCTGACTGTTCACATAATCTGTTTACTTTGAAAGGTAAGAGTTATACTTTAACTTACTGAGTGATTTCTGCTTGACTAAATACAAGCAATGGGACAAGGAAACTGGAATTTGCAAAGAAACATTGCATTCCACCAGGATGTCTACACAGTGGATTTCCGTTCTGCTGCTGCTACAGCTCAGTTGTTTCTTCAGCTCTGGGAGTTGTGGAAAGGTGCTGGTGTGGCCCACAGAATACAGCCACTGGATCAATATAAAGACAATGCTCGATGAACTTGTCCAGAGAGGTCACAAAGTGACTGTTCTGACATCTTCAGCTTCCATTCTTGTTAATCCAAATGAATCATCTGCTATCGAATATGAGATTTTCCCTACATCCATACTTAAAGATGATTTTAAGGATTTTTTCAACAAAATGCTCGATATGTGGATATATAACTTGCCAAGAGACACATTTTGGACATATTTTTCACAAATGCAGGAAATAATTTGGAAATTTTCTGACTGTCTTCAAAAGCTCTGTGAAGATGCAGTTTTGAACAGGAAGCTCATGACCAAACTACAAGAATCGAGGTTTGATGTCATTCTTGCAGACACCGTTGGACCCTGTGGTGAGCTGCTGGCTGAGCTACTTAAAATACCTTTAGTGTACAGTCTTCGCTTCTCTCCTGGCTATGCAGCTGAAAAAAGAATTGGAGGACTTTCTTTTCCTCCGTCCTATGTACCTATTATTTTTTCAGAATTAAGTGATCAAATGACATTCATGGAGAGAGTAAAAAACATGATATATGTGCTTTATTTTGACTTTTGGTTCCAAGCACTTAATGAGAAGAGTTGGGATCAGTTTTACAGTGAAGTTCTAGGTAAGTCATGTTTCTAATTGGTAGCATGAAGTCTTAATTCCTAGTGCCTAGGAAGATGAGTTTGTATGAAGTCAAAGGAATTTCTCTTTCATAAGAGAAATGACGAAATTATAATATACAGTGGTCTCCCAGTCTCACAATTATTATGGAAAGACTTATATGACAGGACCAGTTCCAACCATGTCATCCATTACTGAGTACATTACACTCCAGAAATTCAATAACCACAAATTAAAGCACTAAGGGTTTCATGAAGCAATTACTATTTATCTACATATCTAATATCTATTCATTTGGTGTTTATTTGTAATACTTTAAATTTTTTGGAGTTTTTTCACCCTTTTCATTTATTTATTAATTTTTTAATTAAATTTATTTATTTTCAGCATAACAGTATTCATTATTTTTTCACCACACCCAGTGCTCCATGCAGTCCGGGCCCTCTATAATACCCACCGCCTGGTACCCCAACCTCCCCCCCTCCGCCATTTCAAACCCCACAGATTGTTTTTCCGAGTCCATAGTCTCTCATGATTCACCTCCCCTTCCAAATTCCCCCAACTCCCTTATCCTCTCTAATTCCCCATGTCCTCCAAGCTATTTGTTATGCTCCACAAATAAGTGAAACTGTATGATAATTAACTCTCTCTGCTTGACTGATTTCACTCAGCATAATCTCTTCCAGTCCCGTCCATGTTGCTACAAAAGTTGGGTATTCGTCCTTTCTGATGGAGGCATAATACTCCATAGTGTATATGGACCACATCTTCCTTATCCATTCGTCCGCTGAAGGACATCTTGGTTCTTTCCATAGTTTGGCGACTGTGGCCATTGCTGCTATAAACATTGGGGTACAGATAGCCCTTCTTTTCACTACATCTGTATCTTTGGGGTAAATACCCAGGAGTGCAATGGCAGGGTCATAGGAAAGTTCTATTTTTAATTTCTTGAGGAATCTCCACACTGTTCTCCAAAGAGGCTGCACCAACTTGCATTCCCACCAACAGTGGAAGAGGGTTCCCCTTTCTCCACATACCCTCCAACACATGTTGTTTCCTGTCTTGCTAATTTGGGCCATTCTAACTGGTGTAAGGTGGTATCTCAATGTGGTTTTAATTTGAATCTCCCTGATGGCTAGTGATGATGAACATTTTTTCATGTGTCTGATAGCCATTTGTATGTCTTCATTGGAGAAATGTCGACAGTCCATATCTTCTGCCTATTTTTTGATATGATTGTCTTGTTTTGTGTGTGTTCAGTTTGAGGAGTTCTTTATAGATCCTGGATATCAACCTTTTGTCTCTACTGTCATTTGCAAATATCTTCTCCCATTTCATGGGTTGCCTCTTTGTTTTTTTGACTGTTTCCTTTGCTGTGCAGAAGCTTTTGATTTTGATGAAGTCCCAAAAGTTTATTTTCGCTTTTGTTTCCTTTGCCTTTGGAGACATATCTTGAAAGAAGTTGCTGTGGCTGATATCGAAGAGATTACTGCCTATGTTCTCCTCTAGGATTCTGATGGATTCCTGTCTCATGTTGATGTCTTTTATCCATTTTGAGTTTATCTTTGTGTATGGTGTAAGAGAATGGTCGAGTTTCGTTCTTCTACATATAGCTGCCCAGTTTTCCCAGCACCATTTTTGAAGAGACTGTCTTTTTTCCACTGTATATTTTTTCCTGTTTTGTCGAAGATTAATTGACCATAGAGTTGAGGGTCCATATCTGTGCTCTCTACTCTGTTCCACTGGTTTATGTAATACTTTAAATTTTTTAAAAATTTTTCTGGATAAAGTGTTTTAAGCTCCCTTTGTTATTTATTAAATACAGGTTGAAAATATTACCTTTGATATGCTTCACTTTTTAGAATAATTTTGAGAATAATAGAATAATGACAGCATATTGAGTCGAGATTTCCCATATAACCATTGGTCCCACACATGCATAAGATCCCCAATATCGGGGCACCTGGGTAGCTCAGTAGGTTAAATCCTCTGCCTTCAGCTCCGGTCATGATCCCAGGGTCCTGGGATCGAGCCCCGCATTGGGCTTTCTGCTCAGCAGGGAGCCTGCTTCCTCCTCTCTCTCTGCCTACTCTTGTGATCTCTATCTGTCATCTGTCAAATAAATAAATATAATCTTAAAAATAAAAATCCCTAATATCAGCATCCCCCACCAGAGTGGTACAATTGTTAAAATTGATGAACCTACATTGACACATTATTATCATCCAAAGTCTATAATTTACAGTGGAGTTCACTTTGGTGATGTACAACCTATAGGTTTTAGCAAATTTATAATGATATTTATATACCACTACTTTATCAAGCAGTTTCACTGCCTTAAAAATCCTCTCTGCTATGCCTATTTCCTACATATCCATTTTACTTTACTTTTCCCATTTTTTAAAAAAAGACATTAGAAGGGTGCCTGGATGGCTCAGTTGTTTAAGCTTCTGCCCTCAGCTCAGGTCATGATCACAGCATCCTGTGATTGAGCCCCAAATTGGGATCTCTTCCCTGCAAGGAGCCTGTTCCTCCCTCTTGCTCTGCCTGCCTCTTCCCCTGCTTATGTTCTCTCTTTCTCTGTCAAATAGATAAAATCTTTCTAAAAAATACATTGGAGGGGCACCTGGGTGGCTCAGTGTGTTAGGCCTCTGCCTTCGGCTCAGGTCATGATCTCAGGATCCCGGGATCGAGCCCAGCATCGGGCTCTCTGCTTAGCGGGGAGCCTGCTTCCCCCTCCCTCGACCTACCTCTCTGCCTACTTATTATTTCTCTCTCTGTCAAATAAATAAATAAATAAAATCTTAAGAAGTAATTTTAAAAAAAGACATTAGAAATTTCACTATCTTCATGAAAGCAGAGATGTTAATTGAGGAGTCACATTTTTCCAGTACAACTGTCTATAGAGTATTAAGGATATTATTTCCACTTGTTTCTCTTTTTTAATTTAAAAATAGGTATCTTATGGTTTTGGGTGCAATTGTAAATGGGATTGACTCCTTAATTTCTCTTTTTTCTGTCTTGCTGTTGGTGTAGAGAAATGCAACTGATTTCTGTGCATTGATTTTATATCCTGACACTTCACTGAATTCCTGTATAAGTTCTAGCAGTTTAAATGTTTTTTCATATTACCTGAAAGATTCCTTCATAACTGGAACAAATACTGGCTCTATCCCAGACTCAGGAGCCTAGAATAAGAAGTTTTTAATGATCACAAATTGTTTTATTAGGGCTTATAAATCACGCTTTAAAGGCCTAAAATCTTGTTGAAGGGTGCACATACACATTAATAGTTCACATTTTTTGAAAACTATGTTACTCCATTAAAGGAAAAATGAGTCAAAATTAATAGTGCACATATCTATTTCCATACTTGATGAAAATATTCCAGCTGTTATTTGCAAATATTATTTAATACACAAATATTATTATGCTCCTAATGTGAACCAAGTGCAATGGTAAGTACAAGGAGTCAAGCTGTACTTTCAAAACCTTTTTCTTGGAAAATCTAGGATCGAGGGAATAACTTGCTAAATTATAGAAACGAGACTGAGTGGGGAAGAATGTTTCCATTGCTTAATTGATTGGGGAGCTCAAATAATTGTTTACATTTGCATCTGTTACTTTTGCAGCATTTCAAAGGAAATAAATGCATGTTTAATTTGATAGTGGCTTAGGTTTAATAATTGTTTATGATTGTGAATGCACTACTGTGATATTAGAAATCAGACTTACACTTTGTCTTTCATATATACATATGAACAACATACATAATATGTAAATATAAATTTGCATCATTATAGATGTTTGTAACATATATGTGTTCTATTATCAAACTACAAATACTATTAAACATTTTTGACTAAATTTTTCCAAATTCCTTTCAGAAAATTCCCTAGTATATTCACATTACATTACCTACCATTACCATTATCATTACCTCATTTCCTCTACCTATTGCTTGTTGTAGGGTTCTTTACTTATTTATTTACTTTTACTTTTCATTAAGTTCTAATTTTAATTCCAGTATAGTTAACTGAAAATGTTATATTAGTCTCAGGTGTGCAATGTAGTTATTTAACAACTCTGGACATCACTCTGTGCCCATCAGAAGTGCCCTCCTTAATCCCTCATCATCTATTGAAACCATCCACTTACCGACTGCCCCTTTTAATACTTTGTTCTTTACAGTTGAGAGTCTTTTCCTTGGTTTGTCTCTATCTTTGTCTTATGCTCCTTTGTTTGGTTTCTTAAATTCCACATATGAGTGAAATCATATGGTATTTGTCTTTCTCTGACTGACTTATTTTACTTAGCATACTAGTCTCTAGCTACATCCATGTCACTGCAAATTGTGAGATTTCATTTATTAAAAAAATATTTAATTTCTTTCCTTGAGAGAGAGAGAGAGTGGAAGAAAGAGAGAGGGAGAATCTGAAGTATACTCCACACTGAGCACAGAGCCCCACTTGGGGCTCCATCCCACAACCACTAGATCAGGACCTGAGCCAAAACCAAGAGTTGGATGCTTAACCAACTGAGCCAGCTGGGTGTTTTAAGAACTCATTCTTTTTTTATGGCTGGGTAATATTCATTGTATGAATATACCACTTCTTCTGTAGCCATTGATCAGCTGATGAATACTTAAGCTGTTTCCATAATTTGGCTACTGTAAATAATGCTGCTGTAAACATTGGGGTACATGTATCCCTTTGAATAAGTATTTTTGTATGCTTTGGGTAAATACCTAATAGTGCAATTGCTGAATCATAAGGTACTTCTATTTTTAACTTTTTGAGAAACCTCCACACTTGTTTCTTGTGGCTTTGATTTTAGCCATTCTGAAAGATGTGAGGTGATATCTCATTGGAGTTTTGATTTGCATTTCCCTGATGATGAGTGGTGTTGAGCATCTTTTCATGTGTCTGTTGGCCCAGTGTATGCCTTCTTTGGAGAAATGTGTGTTCACATCTTCTATCCATTTTTTTAAATTTAATTATTTGTTTTTGGGGTATTGAGTTGTGTAAGTTCTTTATATATTTTGGATACTAACTCTTTCTTTAGGGTTTTCTATAATATCATGCCATCTGCAAATAGTGAAAGTTTTACTTATTCCTTACCAATTTGAATGGATTTCCTTTCTTTTTGTTGTCTGATTGCAATAGCCAGAACATATAGTACTAAATGGAATAAAAGTCATAAGAGTGGACATCCTTGTCTTCTTCCTGATTTTGGGGGGAAAGCTCTCCCTTGTTCCTCATTGAATATGCTGTTCACTGTGGGTTTTCCATATAAGGCCCTTATTTTGTTGAGAGTTTTTATCATGAATAGATGTGTATCCTTGTCAAATGCTTTTCCTGAATATATAGAAACGATCATATGGTTTTTCTCCTTTCTTTTACTAATGTGATGTTTGTCTTTTTTCCATTCAGGAAGACCCACTAAATTATCTGAGTTAGGGAGGAAGGCTCAAATATGGCTCATTCGAACCTACTGGGATATTGAATTTCCTCGCCCATTCCTACCAAATTTTGAGTTTGTTGGAGGACTCCACTGTAAACCTGCCAAACCCCTGCCTAAGGTAAGTGATTCCTGTCTCTTTTGTTTTATTTGCTCTGAAGCATTTAACCAGTATTCTACTTAAAAATATCATTCCTCAACAATATTTGTGTGTCCCAACAATATCTGTAGTCAAATCCAATGTTCACTTGCTGTCACTCCAACATTTACACAATTCCTCATTTGAGATCCCAAGGCTTGACATCTTAGAGTATTAATGGGTTTGCTTAAATGATGAGAGTATGTGTTTTCTGCCACATATCAAGGCTAGACAAAATCTTAGTAAAGATCACTGAGGGAGGGATGCCTGGGTGCCTCAGTCAGATAAGGGGCTGCCTTCTGCTCACGTAATGATCCCAGGGTCTTGGGATAGACACCCACATTGGGCTCCTTGCTTAGAAAAAGGAGTCTGCTTCTCCCTATGCCTCTGCCTGCCACTCTGTCTGCTTATGCTTTCTCCCTCCGACAAACAAATAAATAAAATATTTGAAAAAAAGAAAAGAATCATTGGGGGAACATGGTTCTCAACATGATAGCTGTCTGAGAAAATGAGCACAGGAAAAACTACATTTTGTACATAATAAGTACCACAAATTCTGCATATTTAATAAGAACCAAATAATTTCAACCACTTAGAGCTGAAAAAATTCATAATATAAAATTGAAAAATAATTCTGTTAATATATAAGATGATACTTTATGAAGGAAAGCAATCAAATAATATGTTTTAAGTTGATATTGTACCTTTAAGACATAAGAAAAACAAGTATCCCTTACGAAATGATTTTATGGTCTTTTCAACATCTCGTTGTCCATGTTTTTATTGGTAATAAGATGAAACTAAGACCTTATTTGAGGGTTAACCTAATACCAATTTTGATTGCAAAATGTTTTAAATGTGTATGGTAACTTTCTCAAAGTCAAAATCCTAAGGTAAAACTAACAAAAGTTCTATTCAGCCTAACACAAGTGTCTAGAACAGATAAATCCATAAATAGAATGTATTTACACACTATGGAATATTAGTCACAAAACAGAAGAGACGTCTAACACATACTCTAAGGTGGAAAAGCTTCAGGATGTTACAGAAAGTGAAAGGGGGAAATCACAAAAAGATGGATATGGTATGATTCCACTGATACGAGGCATGCAGATTAGTCAGATTTATAGAAATACAAAGTATAATGATGGTTGCTAAAGATGAGGAATTGTTATATAATGAGCACAAAATTCCAGTTTATCAAGATGAAAAAGTTCTGGTGATTTGTTACCCAGCAGTGTAAATATAGACATTATTGACTGCATGCCCAGGAATAGTTAAAATGGCAAATTTTTGTGTATTTAACCACAATTTAAAGATAAGAACAGACTTTACTGTAAAACTCCTGATACTATTTGGTATCTCTCTTTTGCTGTTTGAAGATATTTTTTTTTTTAAGATTTATTTATTTGAGAGAGAGATGGGGGATAGGGGAGGGGAGAAGAGGGAGAGACAGAAGACCCAGCATATTCTCCACTGAGTGTAGAGCCAGACTCAGGGCTCAATCTTACAACCCTGAGATCATGACCTGAGGTTAAATCAGGTACTTAACTGACTGAGCCACCCAGGCACCCCTGTAGAAATTTGTTTAATAGTGTTTGCTGTGGTGTTCCTCTTTTGTAATGGAACAAATTCTTTCTTCACAGGAAATGGAAGAATTTGTCCAGAGCTCTGGAGAAAATGGTATTGTGGTGTTTACACTAGGGTCTATGATCACTAACCTGCCAGAGGAAAAAGCCAATGTGATTGCATCAGCCCTTGCACAGATTCCACAAAAGGTTAGAGTCTGTTAAACTGTGTAAGGAGTTTGCTTGCCTTTCCTTCATGACATGGAAACCATGATGACAGCTCCAATTTATCTCAGATATGAGCAAAATATACATGACAGATGGTAAAGTAGTACAGAACGTGTTTTGACAATAACTTTGGTATTAACATTGAGATCAGAAAGAAAGATATTTAGAAGGAATATATTTAGGAGATACAATGTAACATTTGCTATTATAATGTATCATGGGCAGATGTAGAAATCACCAAATTCTGTCCTGTCAGTCACTCCTTCTCCTTATACGATTTCCAAGGGCACTGAAAAACTCATAGATGTTCTCTGAAAGGAGTTAAATTTCAACAGTTATGTTAACCAGGAACTATAAAAGTCTGAAAAGCTTCATGCAGTTTATGCTTGCTGGATAATCCAGGTTACTTTTCCTTCCACTAGCTTTTCGAGGAAAGCCAACTCAGTATGCTCTTCAGAGAAAGGATGCCCAGGGCACACCAAGCTATGTTTTGGCAATCATCCAGCCTAAGTGATTCAGGGAAAGAGAAAAACTGACATGAATGAATGGAGTGGACCCGGCTAAGAGTAAAAGAGTGAAATAAATGAAAAGGGAGGAGATGAGTCCACCCCTTCGAGGTGACCCTGTGCTTAGTAATAGTGGTTCCAAAAGGACTTTAACTTGCCAGAATAGTAACTTCACCTGATTAAGGAAGGAAATGGAAATATATTAAGGAGCCAACCAGAAACAAGCTTAGGATGGGAAAGTTTTGGATTCCTCTTTCTTTGTAAAATATAGTAGTAAATTATTTTCCGATATATAGAAAACAACTGGAGTATTTGGGTATTTATGAACTACTTTTTGGTTTACTGATGTCGTTTCTCTTTATGCTAATGTTCACTTAATATCTAAAGTTACTTGACTATTTGCATATGTTAACCAATGTAAACCATCATCCAGATTATGTGGATTCCTGGGGAATTCTAAAACAAATCTATTTTGGTACTGGGAATTGGTAATGGAAATTGCTTGGGTATAGAACTCATATTAATCCATGCTATCAATGTTTTGTAGTGCATCATTGAAGTATTAACAATCAGTTAAATAAAATGTAGCATCATCACAGCTTTGGATGTTTTTCAACAGCTGCACTTTTATTTCTGAAGTTCCAACAGGCTTTTTTTTTTCTTTTTTTTTTAAAGATTTTATTTATTTATTTGACCAAGAGAGAGATCACAATTAGGCAGAGAGGCAGGCAGAGAGAGAGGAGGAAGCAGGCTCCCTGCTGAGCAGAGAGCCAGATGCAGGGCTCCATTCTAGGACCCTGGGATCATGACCCAAGCCAAAGGCAAAGGCTTTAACCCACTGAGCCACCCAGGTGCCCCGCCAACAGGCTCTTCTTTGTAACATTTAAAGAATTTCCAAAGAAAGAAATAGTAATAACAATCTGGATTCATGTAAAAATTTAACTTTTTCTTGGAAGTAGTGTCTAATAATTAGTGATGTAAAAGAAATTATAGGTACAAGAGAAATTATTTACATTAATAAATTACTGGTAAGCAGAAATATTTATTTCTCACAAGCAACAGATTACATGCTTAGCTTTTTTGTATATCAAAAGATGTAAAACTCTAATAAAATAACATGTGGAACAAGTAGACATACATGAACTCCCTCCTGCAACACTTTAAAAGAAATAAATAGGTAATATTACATTGGAAGATGATAGCAGTTACAATAGATAAAACAAAACAAATGTGTAGGACTTAGTAATTTCCAATTTGTTTGCACTAGAATTATAATAACTGCCTAAAAATTTCTTAAATATGTATATTTGTCACTGTTAAACTCATTTGTCTAATCTTCATGTGTAAAACATCATGATTACATTCATACTTGATTGAATGTAAAAATAAGTAAAAAATGTGGGTATTTTATTATACCAGCATTTTGGTAGTCTCATTTTTAATATATTTGTCCTGTTATTTTTCATTCAGTGAAAGGGGTCTAACTAGATTATCTCTTAATTTCTTAAAATTAAAAATAGAGCTTCCCTATGACCCTGCAATTGCACTCCTGGGTATTTACCCCAAAGATACAGATGTAGTGAAAAGAAGGGCCATCTGTACCCCAATGTTTATAGCAGCAATGGCCACAGTCACCAAACTGTGGAAAGAAACAAGATGCTCTTCAACGGACGAATGGATAAGGAAGATGTGGTCCATATACACTATGGAGTATTATGCCTCCATCAGAAAGGATGAATACCCAACTTTTGTAGCAATATGGATGGGACTGGAAGAGATGATGCTGAGTGAAATCAGTCAAGCAGAGAGAGTCAATTATCATGTGGTTTCACTTACTTGTGGAGCATAACAAATAGCATGGAGGACAAGGGGAGATGGAGAGAAGGGAGTTGGGGGGAATTGGAAGGGGAGGTGAACCATGAGAGACTATGGACTCTGAAAAACAATCTGAGGGCTTTAAAGGGGTGGGGGTAGGAGGATGGGGGAACCAGGTGGTGGGTATCAGGGAGGGCATGGATTGCATGGAGCACTGGGTGTGGTGCAAAAACAATGAATACTGTTACGCTGAAAAAAATAAATTAATTTTTTTAAAACGTAAGAAAAAAATTCTAATATGCTGGGGCACCTGGGTGGCTTAGGGGTTAAAACCTCTGCTTTTGGCTCAGGTTATGATCCCAGGGTCCTGGGATCAAGCCCCACATTGGGCTCTCTGCTCAGCAGGGAGCCTGCTTCCCCCCTCTCTCTCTCTGCCTCTCTATCTACTTGTGAGCTTTCTCTGCCAAATAAATAAATAAAATCAATAAAATAATTCTAATATGCTATAACTTCAAAGTTTCAACTCATGAAATAAGGGATTTTCTTTTACAGGTTCTATGGAGATTTGCTGGCAAGAAACCAGACAAGTTAGGGCCAAATACTCGGCTGTATGACTGGATCCCCCAGAATGACATTCTTGGTAAGAATCTGGAAAACCTTGAGTTAAATGCAATGCTAAACAAAATGATAAGAGTTCTGAAGAAGCAAATTGATTGAACATTCATTATTGAAAAATTCTAAACAAAACTTAACTTCATTACATTTGTTTTACCGTGCTAGGGGGGAAAACAATCACATATGGGATGTTATTATACACAGTCATGTTCTTTATGACCAGAATCAAAGTATGTTTATTTCAGGTGTAATTACTTCTCAAGCGTAATTTTCTAATTTTTTTTAATTTACATTTTTTTTATTAATTTTTTATTTTTTATAAACATACATTTTTATCCCCAGGGGTACAGGTGTGTGAATCACCAGGTTTACACACTTCACAGTAAGCACATACCCTCCCCAATGTCCATAATCCCACCCCCTTCTCCCAAATCCCCTCCCCCCACCAACCCTCAAAAGTACAGCATCCCTTCCTCATCAAAACTCTTCAAAGTGTAGGGATAGAGGGCATATACCTCAATATCATCAAAGCCATCTATGAAAAACCTACCGCAAATATTATTCTCAATGGAGAAAAACTGAAAGCTTTTCCGCTAAGGTCAGGAACACGGCAGGGATGTCCATTATCACCACTGCTATTCAACATAGTACTAGAGGTCCTAGCCTCAGCAATCAGACAACAAAAGGAAATTAAAGGCATCCAAATTGGCAAAGAAGAAGTCAAATTATCACTCTTCGCAGATGATATGATACTATATGTGGAAAACCCAAAAGACTCCACTCCAAAACTGCTAGAACTTATACAGGAATTCAGTAAAGTGTCAGGATATAAAATCAATGCACAGAAATCAGTTGCATTTCTCTACACCAACAGCAAGACAGAAGAAAGAGATATTAAGGAGTCAATCCCATTTACAATTGCATCCAAAACCATAAGATACCTAGGAATAAACCTAACCAAAGAGACACAGAATCTATACTCAGAAAACTATAAAGTACTCATGAAAGAAATTGAGGAAGACACAAAGAAATGGAAAAATGTTCCATGCTCCTGGATTGGAAGAATAAATATTGTGAAAATGTCTATGCTACCTAAAGCAATCTACACATTTAATGCAATTCCTATCAAAGTAATTTTCTAATTTTTAATTTAAATGCAAATAGCCAACATAGAGTGCATCATTTGTATCAGTTGTACTGTTCAGTATTTTATCAATTGCATATAACACCCCATGCTCATCACATCAAGTGCCCTCCCTAACGTCCATCACCCAATTAACCTATCTCCGATCCACCTCCCCTCCAGCAACCCTTGGTTTGCTCTCTATAGGGGCAAACTATAGCAAACCATAGGTTTGTCTCCCTGTATGATTTCTCTCCATTTGGTTTTCCCTCCTTCCCCTATGATCCTCTGTGCTGTTTCTTACATTCCACATATGGGTGAAAGCATAAGATTATTGTCTTTCTCTGACTGACTTATTTCATTCAGCATAATACTCTTCAGTTCCATCCATGTCAGTGTAAATGGTTAGTATTCAACCTTTATGATGGCTAAGTAATATTCTATTGCATAAATATACCACATTATCTTTATCCACTCATCTGTCCTTGGATATCTCAGCTCTTTCTACAAGTTGGCTATTGTGAACATTGCTGCTATAAACACTGGGGGTTATAGCAGTGCTTCTTCTTCAGGTCAATACATTTGTATCTTTGAGGTAAATACCTAGAAGTGCAATTGCTGGGTTATAAGGTAGATCGGTTTTTAACATCTTGAGGAACCCCCATAATATTTTCCAGAGTGACTGCACCAGCTTGCATTCCCACCAACATTGTAAGAGGGTTTCTCTTTCTCCACATCCTCTCCACATTTGTTGTCTCCTGTCTTGTTAATTTCAGCCATTCTGACTGGTATAAGATGGTATCTCACTGTGGTTTTGGTTTATATTTCCCTAATGCCAAGGGATGTTGAGCATTTTTTCATGTGCCTATTGGCCATTTTCATGTCTTCTTTGCAGAAATGTCTATTCATGTCTTCTGCCCATTTCTTGAGTGGATTATTTGTTTTTTGGATGTTGACGTTGCAATTTCTCTTTCTTCTGTCTCATTGTTAGTGTATAGAAATGCAACTGATCTCCGTACATTGATTTTATTTCCTGCCATGTGGCTGAATTCCTGTATAAGTTCTATCAATTTGGGGGTAAAGTGTTTGGGGTTTTCCACATAAGGTATCATGTCATCAGCAAAGAGTGAGAGTCTGACTTCTTCTTTGCCATATTGAATGCATTTTATTTCTTTTTGTTGTCTGACTGCTGAGGCTAGGACTTCCAGTTCTATGTTGAACAAAAATGGTGATTGGGCATCCCTATCATATTCCTGACCTTAGAGGAAAAGTTCTGTTTTGCCCCCATTGAGAATGATATTCACAGTGGGCTTTTCATAGATGGCTTTTATGATATTGAGATAGTTTCCCTCTATGCCTTCACTGTGGAGAGTTTTAATCAAGAAACATAACATACTGTGTTTTGTCAAATGTTTTTCTGCATCAATAGAGAAGGACATATATGTTTCTTGATGTTTCTTTTATTAATGTGATGTATTACATTGATTGATTTGTGAGTGCAGAACCACCCTTGCAGCCCAGAAATAAGTCTCACATCATTGTGGTGAGTAATCTTCTTAATGCACTGTTGGATCTTATTGGCTAATCTCTTGGTGAGAAATTTTGCTTCCATGTTCATCACGGGTATTGCCCTGTAATTTTCCCTTTTGGTGGGGCCTTTGGTTTGGAGAGCAAGGTAATGCTGGCCTCATAAAATGAGTTCAGAAGTTTTCCTTCCATTTATATTTTTTGAAACAGCTTCAGAAGAAGAGGTATTATTTCTCCTTTAAGTGTTTGGTAGAATTCCTGTGGGAAGCCACCAGCTCTTGTCTCTATTTGGCTGGGAGATTTTTTCTTACTACTTCAAATTCCTTCCTGGTTATCAGTGTGTTCACATTTTCTATTTATTCTTGTTTCAGTTTTAGTAATTTATACATTTCCAGAAATGCATCCATTTCCTCCAGATTGCCTATTTTATTGTCATATAGTTGCCCATAACATGTACGTAAAATTATTTGAATTCCTCAGTGTTGAGCATGATCTCTCCTCTTTCATTCATGATTTTATTAATTTGGGTCCTTTCTCTTTTCTTTTTGATAATCTGGCTAGGGATTTTTTGATGTAATTAGCTCTTTGAAAGAACAAGCTTCTAGCTTTATTGATCTGCTCTACACTTTTAGTTTCTATTACATTGATATGTGCCCTAATTATTTTTTCTTCAGCTTGGTGTAAGTTTTATTTGCTGTTCTTACTCCAGCTCCTTTAGTTTTAAAGTTAGCTTGTGTATTGGGGACCTTTCTAATTTTTTTTGAAAAAGGCTTGCATTGCTATGTACTTCCCTCTTAGGACCGCCTCTGCTGCATCCTAGAGGTTTTGAACAGCTGTATTTTCATTTTCATTGGTTTCCATGAAGCTTTTAAATTCTTTTTTAATTTCCTGGTTGACCCATTCATTCTTTAGGAGGATGCTCTTTTACCTTCAAATGTTTGAGTTCCTTCCAAATATCCTCTTGTAATTGAGTTCAAGTTCAAAGCATTATGCTCTGAAAATATGCTGGGGACAATTCCAATCCTTTGTTATGGGTTGAAAAACAATTTGTGCCCAGTATGTGATTTATTCTGGAGAATGTTCCACGTGCACTTGAGAAGAATGTGTATGCTGTTGCTTTAGATGGAATGTTTTGTATATATCTTTGAAGTCTATCTCATCCACTGTGTCATCCGTAGCCCTGTTTCCTTGTTGATCTTCACTTAGATGTCCATTAGAATGAGTGGGATATTGAAATTCCCTATTATTGTATAATTATCAGTGTGTTACTTTAATTTGGTTATTAATATATTTATATAAATCTTTGCTTCCAAGTTAGAAGCATACATATTTATAATTGTTAGATCTTCTTGTTGGATAGACCCTTTAATTATGATACAATGTCTCTCTTCATCCTTTCTACAGTCTTTGGTTTAAAATCTGATTTTTCTGACATTAGTATTGCCACCCCAGCTTTCTTTTGATGCCCATTAGAATGAAAATTGTTTTCCACCCCCTCACTTTCAATCCTGAGATGCCTTGAGTCTAAAATATGTCTCTTACAGACAGCATATTGATGTGTCTTGCTTTTTTAATGTAATCTGATACCCTGTGTCTTTCAGTTAGTCCATTTAGCCTATTTCATTCAGAGTAACTATTGAAAGATATGAATTTCATGCTATTGTATTCCTGTAAAGTCACTGATTCTATAGGTTGTCTCTGTTCCTTTCTGGTCTATGTTACTTTTGGACTCTCTCTTCACTTAAAGAATCTCCTTTAATATTACTTTCAGAGCTGGTTTAGTGATCAAAAATTCTTTGAGTTTCTGTTTGTCCTGAAAGCCTTTTCTCTCTCCTATTCTGAATGACAGCCTTGCTGGATAAACTATTTTTGGTTCCTATTTTTCTTATCACTCTAAATATATCCTGTCAGTCTTTTCTGGTTTGCCAGGTCTCTTGGTTACGTCTGCTGCAAATCTAATGTCTCTACCTTTGTAGGTTATGGACCTCTTGTCCCAGGCTGCTTTCAGGATTTTCTTTTTGTCTGGCTGAGATTTGCAAGTTTCATTATTATGTGTCAAGGTGTTGACCTATTTTTATTGATTTCCAGGGCGGTTCTCTGTGTCTCCTGGACTTGAATGCCTATTTCCTTCCCTAGAGTAGGGAAAATTCTCAGCTATGATTTGCTCAAATATGCCTCATGGACCTCTCTTCCTCTTCCTCTGGGACCCCAAAAACTCTAATATTATTTTGTTCATGGAATCACTCATTTATCAAATCCCCCCCCCTTACCTTTTGGGTCCATTAGTTGTTTTTCTTGCTTTCTATGGCTTCCTTCCTTCCTTTCCATTATCTTGCCTTCTATGTCACTGACTCTTTCTTCTGCCTCATTTACCTTATCTGGAAGAGCATCCGTTTTAGATAGCATCCCAGTTAAAGTATTTTTTAATTTGTCTGATTGGATTTTATTTCTACACTAAGAGATTTTCTAGTATGTTTTGTGCTTTTTTTTAAGCCCACTTAGTAAGCTTATAATCATTACCCTGAATTCCAGCTCTGGCATTTTACTTATATCCATTTTGATTATATCTGTGGCAGAGAGTATCACCTATGGTTCTTTTTTGTTGTTGTTGTGATTTCCACCTTCTAGGCATTTTAACCAAAGAAGAATGGAAGAATGAGACAACAAAATAAAAAAATATATATCAACCACAAATCAAATGCAACACACACTATACAAATCCAAAGAGGTCAGAAACTAAAAAAGACAAAGAAAAAAAAAGATAGTGGAGAGAGAGATTATAATCTCGCAGGTGGACAAAACATGGTGATCCACTTGATCCTAGGTGTATTTTGGTCCGTTAGAAGACACTAAATCCCAAAATTGTAAAGAAAGCAAAACTCACATAAACACAAAAATATAATTGAAACAGTGAGAGGAAGCCAAAAATGAAGAATAAATCTATAAAATGTAAATTTAAAAATGAATGTTAAAAAATAGTTAAAAACAATTGGTAAAATAGAAACCAGTTGGTGTGCCTGGGTGGCTCAGCCACTTAAGCTATTGCCTTTGGCTCAGAACATGATCTCCAGGTTTTGAGATCGAGTCCTGCATCTGGTTCCCTCCTCAGCATGGAAATTGATTCTCTCTTTCTATCCCTCTGTGATTCCCCCCTGATGGTTCTCTCGCTCTCACACATATAAACAATATGTTTAAAAAATAAAATAAAATAAGAAACCAATTGAAAAAAAAAAAAGTCAAAAAGAACAAGAGATTTTAAACTGAAAGTTAAATGACTCTTGAGAAAAACTGAATTCTACATACTATTTTCTCCCAGTGCTGGAGTTTTATAGTCCTCTGTGCTCCAAAAACTGGGTGTTCCCTGTTGGTTTTGCTGGTCTTCCAGGAGAAGGGCCAGCTGCACTGATTCTCAAGTGTCTTTGCCTGGGCAGATTTGCACAACACCTTGCCAGGGGCTGGGCTCAGTATAAGCTTTCTGATTGCTCTATGTGGCTTTTGTTCACTGAAGACCCTCTCTCCCTATTTGGAGGATGAAAATAAAAATGGCTGCATGCCAGTCTCCAGCCCTGGAGCTGAAAGATCACAGCCCCTTCTCTTCAGCAAAACTTCAGGGATAAGCAGTTTTTTCAGTTCTGTGTGTGCCAAACTGCAGACCCGTGTGGTGTGCACACATGCTGATCCACCCAGGAGAAGGTGAAGGGTCACCACATTTCTGCCCTTTGGAGGCCCCCCACACAGAGAATGGTCACCTGATCATGGTGCAGTTTGCAGTTTATGGCAAACTGAGCTGAGAGCCCCCTCTCTGTCTCACTGAACATAACTGGTTTCTCTCCTCTAATGGATTGGGAATTCTGCAGCCCACGCACCCCTATTCTTTCTGTGACCCCAGGGATCCTGAGACCATACTGTCCCACCTAGGATTCTGCCCCACTTTGCCACCTGGGCACCTTTCAGGAAGGGACATCTCTCCCTGGAACAGACTTCTGAAGAGTCTGAATTTGCCCTCCAGGGCTAAATCACTTTCTGGTAGCCAGCTTGTGGATGCTCCCTCCCCCTACCATCTATCTTCCGAATATACCCTCAGATTCATTTTGCTGCACCTCCCACCTTGCAAAAAGTGCCCACTTTTCTACTTGTAGAATTTCAGCAGTTCTTTTCTTACATCTCAAGTTGAATTCATAGGTGGTCAGAATGGTTTGATAGTTATCTGACTAAATTCAGGGACAAGATGAAATAAGGTCCCTTACTCTTCCACCATCTTGCCTCTCCCAATAAATTTTTAATAATGAAATGGATCATCACTTCGTCTCCTGATTCTCCCACTTAATTCCTATCTTTTCTCATTCTGCATGACTATTCAGTGCTAATGAAAAATTATTCCCAGTAACTCTACACTTTCTCCAGGAAAACACCATAATCTTTTTCATGAAGTCATAACATATTTCATGATAAAGTGCCGTCTTTCTTTCCCCTGATTTGAACCACCACTATCAGACTTCCTGTTGCCTTGACACTCTACATGTTAAATTCAGTGGCTTTACTGTTTAAGAGAATATGTTCTAATATGCCACCTCCTTTTCTTTTCTTTTCTTTTTTTTTCTTTTTGCACATGCTCTTCTTTATCCAGAATTTTCCCTTTCAATCTGTCTGTTCAGCCATCTTGTAACCATTTTTCAAGTTACAACTGCCACACCAATTTTCACTGACTTCTCCAGCAGATTTTTGCTCTTCTTGCTCTGAGATCTAAAAGACGTTTTAATGCTATTTCATATGTATTGTACTATGTGCCTTATGTTGCTAACCTCTCCTTTTTTTCCTAAGAATTATAATTACTAATGTGCTGAGATTCGTCCAACCCTAGGTCATCCAAAAACCAAAGCCTTTGTAACTCATGGTGGAACCAATGGCATCTATGAGGCGATCCACCATGGGATTCCAATGGTGGGCATTCCCTTGTTTGCGGATCAACCTGATAACCTTGCTCACATGAAGGCCAAGGGAGCAGCTGTCATTCTGGATTTCCACACACTGTCTAGTACAGATTTGCTCAATGCATTGAGGATGGTCATTAATAACCCTTCGTGAGTATTATATTTTTTTCATTAATAGTATTTATACATAGGTTCTTCTATCAATGATGATTATGCATTTCATTCTATATTTAAGAAACTAATTTTGAAATATTAATATGTATAACTTATCTTAAACTTACCTTTATTTTCAACCAGACATTTATTGCAAAGTTGCTTTTTAACCCCATTGAATTAATGGGCTGCCACAATTTTCTATATGAGCAAATGCAAAAGTTATATGGAATTGTATATATGGAATTGTATATATGGAATTGTAAGGACACATTTTAAAAAATATGATAGAATTTCTGGAATGAAAGAATGAAGACTTTTCAGTTATGTAAAATAACTTTCAATTCAGCACTGAAAATTCCAAAACTATAAAACTTTTTGCCCAAGAATTAATTATGATTTTTATTTTAATATATATTTATAATATGTGATGTATGTACCATAATATTTAGAGTATATACATATGGAGTATGTTACAGAATTATGAAGCCATGACTATAATCTAAGTTTGGGACATTTTCATTAACCCAAAAAATGACTTAGAAGTCATTTCCCATTCCTCTTGCCTTAAGTAAACAATCTACTTTGTGGCTCTACTAATTGCTGAATTCTGGATATTTCATACAAATGGAATCATACAACTTATGGCCTTTTGAATGTAGCTTTTTTCACTTGGCGGTTTTTGAGTTTCACTGATGTGGTAGTTTTGCATTACTGAATAATATTCGATGGTATGAATATACTACAATCTATTTATTCATCAGTTCATGAACATTTTGATTATTTCCACATTTAAGAATTATAAATATTCCTACATATGGTATTGTGTAAACAAAATTTGTCACTTCTTTTTGAAATGAAGGGAACTTTTGGAAATTCTAGGAGTAGAATTGCTGGTTATATGTTAACTCTGTGAAGAACTGCCAAATTGACATCCAAATGAGATGCACCATTTTACATTTCCACCAGCTGAGTAGGGGAGATCCAATTTCTCCACATCATTACCAACACTTGCTATCATCTGTTTTGGTTTTTTTTTTTTTATATTTTTTATTCATTTATTTGACAGAGATCACAAGTAGGCAGAGAGGCAGGCAGAGAGAGAGGGGGAAGCAGGCTCCCCACTGAGCAGGGAGCCTGATGTGGGGCTCGATCCCAGAACCACAAGATCATGACCTGAACTGAAGGCAGAGGCTTAACCCACTGAGCCACCCAGGTGCCCCTACCATCTGTTTTATTACAGACATCCCAGTGAGTGTGAAGTGGTCTCTCCTTGTGCTTTTAATTAGCATTTCCCTTATAGCCTAAGTTATTAAGCATCTTTTCATATACCTATTGCCATCCATGTGTCCTCTTTAGAGAAATGTCTATTCCAATTCTTTGGTAATTTTTAAATTTCATTATTTGTCTCACCTTTTTAAAAAATTTGTTGTGTTTTATGAATATAACACATTAACATATATATGATTTGTTAATGTTTTCTTCCCCTCTGGATGACTTGATTTTTAACTTTCTTGATTGTGTCCTTTGAAGCAAAAATTTTTTAAAGTTGAAAAGACAAAGAAATTATCTATATTACACAGGAAAATAATGTGTGGGAATTTGTAGTGCCTAGCACAATAACCATGAATTCAGTATTTGTTACTACTACTGGTATTAGTATTATATTAGGAGGGTATCATCTAATGAAATACCGAAAAATGTATTATCAAGAAGAAAATGGTAGAACAATAATTAATAAAATACTTTAAATAGATAAGAAAGAAAAAGAAATAGATGGCATGTTGGAAAAATAGAACAGAAAATAGAAAATAAGACAGCAGGTAAAAAATATCAATATGCCAGCACTTACATTAAACTTAAACAGATTATATAATTTAAAGATAAATATTGTCAGGATGCATTTTAAAAACTATATACTGTTTATAAGATGTGTTCAAATGGAAATGTAGAAGAGGATTTTAAGTACAAATGTAGAAAATGATCTATTTTAGCAGTAACCACTTAGAAATATGTGCCTATGCGACTATCAGACACAGTACTCCAGAATCGCTAACAAAAATAAAGATACATATTTCATAACGATACATAGACTGATCTGTCAAAACAACACAAATTAGTAACTGGTGACACCTACTACGAAAATATCAAAATGCAGCTGATGTAGACAAAAGAACAAACAAATACTCAACTCTACAGTCATAATATTGAGTTTTCAAACATCTTTCTAAATAACATAGAAAAAGAAGAAAAAAAAAAGAAAGGATGGATGGACGGAGAAGATAATGAAATTACTAAATTCCTAAATGTTTAAAGGATTCAATTTGAAATATAACCTATCCCACATACATATACATCATAATATATAAAACAACAGATAATACATATATATCAAGAATGGAATAGATATTGGAATTAACCGTATGCTGGGCTATACACCAAGAGTAAATTTGAAAAATATAAATCATCAACAGTATATTGTCCAGCCTTATTGGAATTCACTTAGAAAATGTTAAAAAGAAAGATAACAGAAACATGTCTAAATTTTGGAAATTAAGTAATATACTTCTACATAATTCAGTCAGTAAAGAAATCACAACCCTAAATAGCCTTCTTCTCAGCAATTCCATGTTCACATTATATACAAACAAAACTGTATAAACATGCAAATCTAAAGAAATACACAAGATTTTTATAACAGCTTTAGTAGTAATGGCTAAAAAATTAACACAAATGTCCACAGATCGTTAAATGAAGAAATACTCTGTGGTATTGCCAAACAATGGTATACTACAATGTACACAATGTACAATACAGACAATGGAATAATAGAATTATTCTAAATTAACCGACAACTGTTAGACAAAAGACAAAGGAAATGAGTGCTATCTTATTATACTGATACATAAATAAGAAAAATAATCTATGATGACTAAAAGGGTCAGGGAAGATGGGATCCTTCTGGGTAGCATGCGATACCCTATATCAATATCTAAGCAGTAGGTGTATAATTACATCCACTTCACAATAATATTCTAGCAAATTTTGAATTTATGAACTGTTCAGTTAAGACAAGGTGCATTTTTCTTATGCTCTATATTTAAATATTATTATGGAAAATATATTTAAAATCCTAGGTTTCAAAGAGTAGCACACACACATCGCAAATGTCTAAGGGTGCTTTGATAGTGTGATCCAGAAAAAGCCCGAGATGGAACACAGAGCTGGTCATCTATCAAGATGTAGAAGCAGCTTTGGAGTTTTGCAGGGAAAAGTGTCCAGCAGAGAGACAGAGGGGACAGAAAGTGCAAAGGTGCTTATGTTTGGACATGTTTGGCAACTTTAGTGAACTCCTAGCAGGCCTTTATGCCTACAACAGAGTGTACATGGGACAAAGTGACAGGAGGAGAGGTTGCCAGGGGGCTGTATCTGTAAGATCCTATAGTCCAAATTCCATGGCTGGATTTTATTCTAAAGGTAATGAGAAGCCAGATGGAAATTTTGAGCAGGGAAGTGCCGTGATCTGATATCAGTTTCAAAAATCAGACTGGCTACATGATGGAAAATAAAGAGTAGAGGGTAGAAGAGTGGAGACACAGGGACCAGTGAGGTGGCATTTTATTTACCATGGCACATTCCCTTTGCTGCTTCATGAGGTCATTCTACAAGTGCATTCCCACCATCTCACCTACAGCTGTTACCAGGGCCTATAGCATTTCCTCTGTTAGAAAAGATCAAACTATCCTCACTGCACTTCCATTTTCACTTCTCAGAATAGTTGGGGATGGGAAAATTCCAATTTAAATGCCAAATCTCCAGTGCGGATCCAAATAAAAAAACATACTGCTTCTGTAACTCTATGACATATATTTTGAAGCATTTGTATGGCCCTTTTCAAAAACCTTTCATGGGAATTATACGATTAGGCAAATGAGCTTCCTTTCAATGTCGGTATCTTTATGTTTCTGTTTAGATACAAAGAGAACGCTATGAGATTATCAAGGATTCACCACGACCAGCCTATAAAGCCCTTAGATCGAGCTGTCTTCTGGATAGAGTTTGTCATGCGCCACAAAGGAGCCAAACACCTGAGGCCGGCCTCCCATGACCTCACCTGGTTCCAGTACCACTCTCTGGATGTGATTGGGTTCCTGCTGGCCTGTGTGGCAGCTGCTATATTTGTCACCACACAGTGTTGTCTGTTCTGTTACCGGAAGTTTGCAAAAACAGGGAAGAAGGAAAAAAAGGAGTAGTTACATCAGGGGCCTCAAGCTGGTATGCCTCACAAATGGGACGCATCCAGTTTATTCCAGCAAGAAGCCGTGAGAGAAGGTTTCTTCCTCCTGTGACAAAATCTTTCACCACTTAGCTTCTCAGAATGAAATCTGTTTCGAAGGGATTTACAGCCTATTTAAGAGTTAGAAACGTCATGCCAAAAGGAAAACTGGAAAAAAATAAATAAAAGAAAAATAAAACTGTATGGGTATTTATTGAAACTTATTATTCTAAATCAAAAGTCATCTCCCTCCAAAAGTTATTGATCTTAACTGTGTTTCAAGTATTGGGTATGGACACAAGCTTATGAAAACTATACACAATATCTTTATTATTGTGCAAATACTCAGTATATGTTAACTTAAATTGGAACCAGAATTTTGTAGTTTTGTCCTTTGCTACAGATACGACAGGTAGTTAAAATTGTGCAAAATGATTTATTTGTTTATTTCATTTTGGGAGACCACTGATTCTCCAGAGTAAGATCCAGCCTCAGCGTCACTCCTTACCTAAGAACAGGGCAAGTTCTTGGGTTTCATCCAGCTTGTCACTTTCCAGCAGAACGTAGGTGAATTTAGAAGTCTATCAGCTACCCCTTGGCTATTATAAAACTGTGCTGTTCAACTGGTTAAGCTTCTGACTCTCGGTTTCAGCAAAGGTTAGGATCTCATGGCAGTAAGATCAAGAGATCAAGTCCCAGAGTTGGGCTCTGGGCTCAGCAACTAGTCTGCTGAAGATTATCGAACTCAGCTTCTCACTCCTCCTGCTCCGGGGTACTCTCTCTCCAAAATAAGTAAAATCTTAAAAAAACAAAACTAAAACTGAGCTATATATGACAGACTTTGTTTCATTAGCTTATTCTCTTTACCTCACAGTCCTTTAAAAAGATTCACCTGGTGGATTCCACGCTCATTCTACCCTTTGATAATGGCAGTAAAGTCTCACTTACAGGTTGGATATAGAGGACACGCTCCCTAAAGGAACTTACTGAACTTTCACTCTCTCCCATTGAGAGGGAAGGGGCTGCCATGCCTATCAGGGAGGGAGTCATCACCTTGTAGGCCAAAGAGGCCCATTAGGAGGAGCACCTGATCCCCTGAAGCAGAGGCTGGTGGCCAGAGTCTGATGACTGGTTCTTGTGGCCCAGAAGGATGGGGCTCCAAAGCCCACAACAAGGTGCTGCCTCAGCTGGGCATGTCCAGCAGTGGCACCTGGAGGTAGCCTCCGTGCTAGTAGTGGGCTGTCATGGAGTTGGCTGCCCCCAGACCTGTTCCGGTTCTCGGCAACCCAGCCCAGGCCCCCTGGACCCTGTGGACTACGACATAGCGAGAATGAACAGCCTGGCCCACCAAGTGCTGCATGGCTGGCAGCCCTCGGCCAACCCAGTCTTTACAACCCCAGCCTGGCTGTGTGCCTCAGTTCACCCAAAGGCGTACATGCCCTACATGGCACTAGCCACTATTTCTAGTGCAACTGGGACATGTGGCTCATTGCACAAACAATGGCACATTCACTACCTGGTGTACATTTCCTGTGTGCTAGCCACATGGACGCTGCTGTAGGCCACTGCCCTGAGCTTAGAGGGTCCAATCACAGCCCAACACTCCTTCAGTGGGCCTTGCCACAGCTTCGTATTCCGCTGAGCACCCCAGCAGAGACTGGTGACCAGCCGTGCAGATAAATGTCTGAGTACCTGGTGCCATTACTGAGATCCTTGCTGTCTGCAAGCTCTGAAAGGGGGCATGGATAACCGCAGGCCTGGGCCTCTCTTGACATGGCAGCCTGTTCTTCTCTGCTGCCTTCAGAGGCCACTGCTGCTGTATTGAGATGCAAAGCCACAACCCCACATGTGGCTTGCAGGGAGTGGCACACTGTGAAGCTCTCTATGGCTCCTGAGCCTTAGCTAACAAATACTTAAGGTCAGCATGTTGTCTACTAAGACATTCTTTGGCTTTCATTTCTACTTCAAATGGTAGAATATATCCTACAGAAGTAAGTGTTTAAAATGTAAATTGTTTTACTTATCTGTGAAGTGGTCATTACAGTAAATATTCTTATTTAATGCCAGAGTGAGATAATTACTACTTAGCAAGCTAAGGAAACCACCTTTATATTCTGGCAATTTCTCTTATAAATGGTAGATTTTTTTTTTAAATTAGCTTCAGGGTCCATATTATGTTGAACACATATAACAATTTATTTTATGTCCATAACCCCAAATACAATACTGAATTGAGGAGGAATAGTGACCATTCTAATCTCCTTCACAATCTCAGTGAAAACCTTTACATGTTTCACCAATATTCCCTGTTATTGACTTACTGTAGATAAATATTTAATCAAATTAAGGCAATTCCGTTCTGCTAAAAAAAAAAAGAATATGAGAAAATGGTTTTTATTAAGTATAATGCAGAATGAGTCTTTCAAATAAATTTTTTTAAGATTTTATTTATTTATTTGATAGAGAGAGAGATCACAAGTGGGCAGAGCAGCAGGCAGAGAGAGAAAAGGAAGCAGTATCCCCACTGAGCAGAGAGCCCAATGTGGGGCTCGATCCCAGGAACCCAAGATCACATCCACAGCCGAAGGCAGAGGCTAAATGCACTGAGCCACCCAGGCACCCTCAAATAAAATTTAAACATACTGTTTAATCATGGATTTCTACCTCTAGGAATCAGACATGTAGAAATACACATGCACGTGTTTATGCACAGCATATTCCCAGAAGTACCTAAATATCTATCAAACATACCTCTAATGAAAGACATAATGTATACAATAATTACACAGAAGATTTTGTTACAGGCAATATTGTTGTATGTTTCCCACATCACATTGCTAAATGAACAAGTTCCAGAAAAAAATACAAGCATTATACTCTCTTTTGGAAATAAAATAAAACACACATAAATTTGTACAAACACAAAAGAAACATTCTGAAAGAACACTCAGAACAACAAATGATGGTAATATAGACATTTATACATGTCTTCATCTTTTGACATTTCACAACATGGTTTTCATGTATTAATTATACTGGATAAAAAAATCTGCTAATGAAATAAACATATGATTTCAATATTACAAGTTCCAAGATTTTGCTATTGTGCTATCAGGTCAGTAATGTCAGTCAGAATACTGGAATTGACCAAAATCTGATATACCATCTATTGTTACAAACTTGGGCCCCTTTTCCATGTTTAGGAAATCTTTCATCTAAAATATCTAGTAATAAATATGTTAGAATGTTTATTAAAAATTTCAATACATGTGAAGACCTAAATGCACAATTCTTAACGATTTTACTATATTTTTAATGTCAATATTTCATGAATTTTACAATAGCTTAGTGACCTCTGCTGGCTGGCTTCCAAAAGATTATAGAGTGATGGACATTGGGGAGGGTATGTGCTATGATGGGTGCTGTGACTTCTGTTAGACTTATGAATCACAGATTTGTACCCCTGAAACAATAACACATTATGTGTTAATAAAAGATTATTTTATGGTAATTTTAAAACCTGACTGCAGATAGCAGCAACTTGAGTATTCCCTAATTATAACTAGATGTGTGAATGAAGATCCTTTGGATGATTATATCCCAGCCATTATATAACTGTAACCCACTGAGAAACCCAAGAATCAATGCAGCGAAACTACTGCCTGAGCCCAGTTGACACCCAGAATTATGAGGGTTAATAATAAAAAGATTATTGATGTTGTAGGCCCCTACATATGGTGGCAGGTTGTTCTGAAGAGAACGAACTCAGTAATGACATTCCTACATTTTTAAAAAATTATACATATATGAAAATATTACAACTAAGAAATATCTAAAAAAAACATGAGAGCTACAAATGTTACATTTTGAAAATAACGGTACTTTAGAATGCACACAGCATATACCAGAAACACTCCCTGAAGCACCAGGCCCTGAAAAGTATAGACCTCTTCTTAATATAGCCATTACTCTCAGGAGCAGGAAGCAAAACAGACTTTACTAACACAGAGAAAACAGAGACCTATAGAGAATGTCAAGATAGAGAAATTCACCCTGAAAGTAAAAACAATAAGATCACAGTCAGGGACCTAATCAACACAAGTATAAGTATTGTGCCTGAACTGAAATTTAAATCAACTATCAAAAAGATACTAGCTGGGATCAGGAAAAGCATACAAGATACCAGTGAGTCCCTTACAACACAGTTAAGAGCTAGTCAGACCAAAGAAGGAGGAAGGAAAAAAAATGCTCTAAATATGATGCAAAACCACCTGGATGTAATGACCACAAGGATGGAAGTGTCAGAAGAATGACTAAGTGATATAGAAGATAAAATTATGGAAAATAATGAAGCTGCAAAGAATAGTGAAAGAAAAATATTGGATATGAATGTAGACTTTGGGAACTCAGTGACTGCAGAAAGTGTAGTAACATTCTTATCATATGAATCCCAAAGAAGAAGAAAGGGGAAAAGGGGTAGAAGGGTTATTTTAGTAAAATATAGCTGAAAACATCCTTAATCTGAGGAAGGAAGCAGATATCCAAATCCAGGAGGCACAGAGAGCACCCAACAAAATCAACAGAATCAGGCCACCATCACGACTTATTGTAGTCCAATTTGCAATATATAAAGATAGGGAAAGAATTCTGAAAGCCGTGAAGGAAAGAAATCCCTAAACTACAAGGCAAGACAAATCCAATTAGCAGCAGATCTCAAAGAAATTTCTAAGACCAAAAGAGAGTGGCATGATATATTCAACAAACTGAAAAGGAAAAATATGCAGTCAAGAATACTTTATCCAACAAGACTGTCATTCAGAGTAGAGAAAAATAAAGAGTTTCCAGCACAAACAAAAACTAAAGAAGTTTGTTTGTGACCACTAAACTAGCCCTGCAAGAAATAATAAAGGGGAATCTCTGAGTGGGAGAGAAAGACCAAAAGTGACAAGATTAGAATGGGAACAGAGAAAATCGCAGGAAACAATGAAAAAACAAGTAATAGCACTGAATACAGATCTATCAATAATTACTTTGAAGGTATATGGACTAAAATTATAAGAAAAGACCCATCTGTAATCTGCCTACAAGAAACTCATTTTAGACCTAAATCCACCTACAGATTGAAAGTAAGGGAATAGAGGAATTTTAAACATGCAAATGGTGTTCTTTAGCTTCCAGGTGTTTGAGTTGCTTCTGAACTTTTCCTTGTGATTGAGCTCCAGTTTCAAAGCATTGTGATCTGAGAATGTGCAGGGAATAATCTCAGTCTTTTGGTATCAGTTGAATCCTGATTTGTGACCCAGCATGTGGCCTATTCTGGAGAAGGGTTCCATGTGCACTTGAGAAGAATGAGTATTCTGTTATTTTAGGGGGGAATGTACTGTATATATCTATGAGGTCCATTTGTTCCAATGTGTCATTCAATGCTCTTGTTTCTTTATTGATTTTATGCTTCGATGATCTGTCTATTTCTGAGAAAGGCGTGTTAAGATCTCCTACTATTAATGTATTCATATCAATATGACTCTTTATCTTGATTAACAATTTTCTTATGTAATTGGCTGCTCCCATATTGGGGGCATAGATATTTACAATTATTAGATTATCTTAGTGAATAGTCCCTTTAGGAATGATATAGTGTCCTTCTGTATCTCTGACTACAGTCTAGTTTAAAATCTAATTTGTCTGATATGAGAATCGCTACCCCAGCCTTCTTTTGAGGCCCATGGCATGAAAGATGCTTCTCCATCCCTTCACTTTCAGTCTGGGTGTATCTTTAGGTTAAAAATGGGTCTCTTACAGACAATATATGGATGGGTCCCTGTCATTTCATACAACCTCAACCCTGTGCCATTTTATGGGTGCATTTAGGCCATTCACATTGAGAGTGATTATTGATAGATACGTTTTTATTGACATCGTGTTACCTTTGAAGTCTTTCTTTCTGTAGATTGTCTCTATATTTCTGTTCAATGCTATTCTTGGGCTTTTTCCTCTTTTATAGAACCCCCCTTAATATTTCCTGCAGTATCGGCTTGGTGGTTGCATAGTCTTTTAAGCCTTGCCAGTCTTGGAAACTCTTTATCTCTCCATCCATTTTGAATGTCAGTCTTGCTGGATATTCTTGGCTGCATGTTCTTCTCATTTAGTGCCCTGAATATGTCTTGCCAGCCCTTTCTGGCTTGTCAGGTTTCTGCGGACAGGTCTGACATTATTCTGATGGGCTTTCCTCTGTATGTAAGGATCTTCTTTGTCCTAGCTGCTTTCAAGAGGTTCTGCCTACGATTATAATTCTTCATTCTTACTATTAGGTGTCTCTAGGACTTTCGAGAACCTGTAATCTTGGGGGGAAACCTTTCGGCCTCTAGTACATGAATGCTGGTTCTATTGACGAGATTCAGAAAATTTTCATGAAGAATTTGTTCCACTATATATCTTCTAGACTTCTTTCTTTCTCCTCCCCTTCAGGGATTCCAATAATTCTGATGTTGGAATGTTTCATGGCATCATTTATTTCCTGGATTCTGTTTTCATGGCTCCTAAGCTGTTTGTTCCAGGCTTCCTCCTGATCCTTTCTCTCTATCTGTTTGTCCTCCAGATCACTAATTCTATCTTCTGTCTCAGCTACTCTAGCGTTGAGAGAATTTAGATTAGATTAGAACTCATTGAGAGCATTGTGAAGCTCATACCTGGTAGCTTTCAGTTCTTCCCTAATATTAAAAACATGATCTCTGGTCGTTTTCAGTTTGGCCCTAATCAGTTCCATTTGGTCACCCATGGCTTTCTCCAACCTAGCTATTGCTTGGATAATTGTTAGCCTGAATTTTCTTTTCTACATATTGTCTATGTTGATAGCTGTTAGCTCTGTTGCAGAAGGTTCATCCTCTATTTTTCTTCTGTTGGGCATTCCTCCTCCTAGTCATTTTGGTGAGAGATGGCTGAACGGGTGTAGCTGGATGTATCAACTGTGGTGCAGTCAAGGTGCACCCTGGAATGCTTCTGAGCAATCAGGGTTCCCCACCCAAATGAGAGGAAAAAGAAAAGGAAAAGAAAAAAGAGAGAAGGAGAGAGACAGGAACAAAAGGTGAGATAAAAAGAGAAGGTTCAGCCCAAATGGGCTTCAAGTTAAGTATACAAACAAAAACAGACAAACAAAAAGACTGATAAAAGTATATGACAAGAAAATATATATATATATATATATATATATATATTTGCATATATATATGCAAATAAAGGAAGAACCCTGTCAAAAAGAACCCCGAATGTAAGATTTATATACTATCAGGACAAACACAAAAACACAGAAATACTGGTGGAAGAAAAAGATGGGAGAGTGGTTGTAAATTCTCAGTGTGGGTGAGGAAGGTTGTTTGATTCTTCCTGGATATATCTTGATATCTTTGTTAAAGGACTCAACTTTCCTAAGATAAAGGGAGATTAGGAATTGGTTTACCTATAGGGGAGGCATTGATTGGGGAAAGGGGATTACCTTGAAGTTTAACTCTATATGAATATTAGAAAACAAAAATTAAAAAAAGGAATAAACTAGACTAAACTAAACTAAAATTTAAAAAAAAAGAAATTTAAAAAATAGAAATGCAAAAGGAAAACACAGGTGTATGTATCAAAAAGTTTAGGTTAGCAAGTTATTATGGAATTTGATGTACTGGACATCTCACTGTGATGGTAAATAGGTTAAAAATTATCTATATAATAATAAAAAATTATCTATATTTAAAAAATGAGCCAGAATAGTGGGAACGAATTAATAATAAAAATTGTCCTATGAAGTAGTGGTGGTTGTTCTCTTGTCATCTTTTTTTTTTTTTTTCCCTTTCCTGGGTTGGTTTTCTGGGGGAGGGGCCTGCCACATGGGTTTTCAGTCAAAGATGTTCTCTGAGTTAAGTCCTCAAGGGGGTGGGCTCTTAGGAAACTGGTTTTTTCAGGCTTTTGTTCTCTGGAGGTTTTTATATTTGTTCACTTTTGTTTTTCTCTCTAGCCTTGACCACTTTTGATGGTTTTTGTAGGTTTAGAGGAAAGCTAACCGCACCCTGACCTCCCTCTCAGAGAGAAGCGCAGTCTGGCTGCAGAGGCCAAATAAATCTCCCCTTGGCCACTGGCCGAGCAGGTTCCCAGTCGCGGTCCCCGGGGACTCAGGATCTTCTGCTTGTACCCAAAACCACGGCAGTGGCAGCTGTCCTGGCAGCTCCAGACTACCAGAGAGGTTCCAAGCAGCGATCGCACACTGAGATATTCCCGCTGGCCCAGGCTGGGAGTGCCTGGCCTTTCCGGTCCGAGAGCACTGGGCTGGCACCTGTGTTCACCTCTCTCAGGGGAGGGCGCGAGGCACGACTGGGACTCTGATGGCAGGGCACTTGTGTGGGGACTGCAAAAAGGCTCTGCTTCGGTTGGCTGGCAAGGCTCCCAGCCCTTCACAGGAGCCGTGCTCTTAGGCGCGCTGGTGGTTAAGGGACCAAGACCTGGTTTCTCTGTTGCACTCTCTCTGGCTCTGTGCCAGGGGTGGCTGTCCTGCGTCTGGGGTCTTAAGCCCCTAACCCTAACACCCTGATTCTTGCAATTTCCCCCCGGTGATCCTTTGCTCTTTTTGAGTGCTTTCTTTTTTTTTTTTTTTCCTTTTCCCAAACTTTATTTTATAAAATGTATAGAGTAAGTTACAGCGGTAACATCCTTCTTAATTAAAATCAGTTAGGACTGCATAGTATTCCATTGTGTATATATACCACATCTTCTTGATCCATTCATCTGTTGATGGACATCTAGGTTCTTTCCATAGTTTGGCTATTGTGGACATTGCTGCTATAAACATTCGGGTGCACGTGCCCCTTTGGATCACTACATTTGTATCTTTAGGGTAAATACCCAATAGTGCAATTGCTGGGTCATACTATGCAGCCATCAAAAGAAATGAAATCTTGCCATTTGCAACAACATGGATGGAACTAGAGCGTATCATGCTTAGCGAAATAAGTCAAGCAGAGAAAGACAACTATCATATGATCTCCCTGATATGAGGAAGTGGTGATGCAACATGGAGGCTTAAGTGGGTACGAGAAGAATAAATGAAAGAAGATGGGATTGGGAGGGAGACAAACCATAAGTGACTCTTAATCTCACAAAACAAACTGAGGGTTGCCGGGGGGAGGGGGTTTGGGAGAAGGGGGTGGGATTATGGACATTGGGGAGGGTATGTGCTTTGGTGAGTGCTGTGAAGTGTGTAAACCTGGTGATTCACAGACCTGTACCCCTGGGGATAAAAATATATGTTTATAAAAAATAAAAATTAAAGATTTATAAAAAAAAAAAAAATCAGTTAGGACATCCCTGCGCGCAGGGCCCTGAGGCACAAGAGCCCTGGGGGTGGCACGGCCGGAATGCTTTCTACCAGACTCCCGAGTTAATGCTGGTCCCCAGGCGCAGGGCACTCTCCCATTGGGATATTACTTTCCAACCAGTCTCCTCTGGTGGCTCCCTCCCCTTTTTGTTTATCTTCCGATATCAGTCTGACTTTCCCACTCTGCTTTACCTGCCCACTGGCATCTTCTGGTCTGGTAGAGATCCAGATGTGTATAATTCTGATCTCAGGCTGATTTCGTGGGTGATTGGAGTTCTTTGGAAGGTAATCAGCTCACTTTAGGGTACAGGTTGAAAGGGCGCCTCCTCCTACCTCCCCTCCATCTTGTCTCCCCCAGATGTTCTCTATTTTTAAAAAATATTTTAATTATTTATTTGACAGACAGCGAGAGATCACACGTAGGCAGAGAGGCAGGCAGAGAGAGGGCAGGAAGCAGGCTCCCTGCTGAGCAGATAGCCCAATACGGGGCTCAATCCCAGGACCCTTAGATCATGACTAGAGCCAAAGGCAAAGGCTCAACCCTCTGAGCCACCCAGGCACCCCGGAATTGTGTATTTTAAAAGGAAAAATTGTATGACATAAATTACATCTTAATAAAACTATTATATAAAAAGTGGGGGAGTGAAACATCACACAGAGAAAATAAGATTACAGCAATGGCTCACACCTATAAGGCACTAAAATAGTATATGTACTGAGTTGAAACTGGATTTTCAACACCATTAGCATTCTCAGAATAAAACCTGTAAATTACTGAGATTTGTTTGTGATCCCTTATACAGAGAGATTGACCTGGCCAGTTAAAAATCCCTCATATTTTCTGATCAAAACTTTAACATGCTTAAAATATCAAGAACATTCAAAAAGCCAGATGGTGCAAAATTATATAGTTACAATTTCCTCATACCAGCAATACTGAATATATATTTCAAAAGGGTACCAAACCTCCAGTTAAGTCTTCTTGTTGCACAATAATTGGAATTCAGAAACAAAGCTCTAGTTCTCAAATAAGGAAAATTATTTAATTCAGAGTCACTAATCTGAGTTTTTATTTTGTTAATGTTCAATGGGTTACCACATCAGTCGAAGGGTACTCTTTTTGTACTGTGTATTAACTAAATATGTCAGAACAGCTAATATTTTCCTGCTAAATAGAACAAAGTCTTATGAACAGGAACTTTGATTTTGTATAGCAAGGGAGGTAATCACTTTCAAAAACTTATTAAAAGATTTCCATTCCTGGTTGGATGTGATTTGTTGTGGCAGCACACTCAAAAACACTAGAAAAAGATGAATAAATTACAAAAGTCATATCTTTTACGAACATCAAAAGTCTTTTGGAGTGACAAGAATGAGATAAATTATATTTCAGAAAAGCAAGAGACACTACCGCAAAGAGCTTAGAGTTACAACTGATTTCTTGTTCTTTGCTGTATTTAGTGATTCTGAGCATTAAGTATAAGTCAGGCTTCTCTCAAGCAGATGACTCTCATGGCAAAGAGGAAAGCAGCAGGCTTTTGGCTTTGTTGTAGACCTAAATCCTTGTTTGATTGGTTATTCATAATCTCACTACTATGTACTCTTGCCTGGGAAAGGTGGATCAATTTTATATGATTTACATAGGCCCAATATTTGTTCCTTAAAGATTTTTCTTAGAAAATGAGATAGTCAAATATTTCTCATATCAGTTTATTTTCCCTCTACCATCCTTCATTTTTATTCAGGAAAACCTACCACATTATGTGAGATTTTTAGGAAAGCTGAAATGTGGTTGATTTGAATTTACTGGGATTTTGAATTTCCTTACTCTTATATCCCTATTTTGAATTTCTTGCAGGACTGCATTGCAAATCTGCAAAGCCCCTGCCTAAGGTAATTAAATATGCTTATTTCTTCTTGTTTATGTTTTTATCTCCTGGAATTATTTCTAGCTTCTTATTTCTAGTATTAGATCCCTTAAGTGAAAACACATCACAGCAATTAATGGACATTATTTTCTTAAGCTGTTAATGACACTACCATAGATATCTTAAACATTATCATGGCAACCATTACTGACATTGCCACACATATGATAGGAATGAGATTCCTAGACCTGAGTTTAGTGGAGTACTCTCTGCACAATGGTCTGAGCTAAAATGAAATGTATGTCTTCCAGGCCCAACATTTAGTTGCCAGATTCAGTTACTCCAGAAGTCTCTTTTCCTTTGTCATGCCAATGGCTTTATTCCAGATGATAGCTGATATATCAACCTGAGTTCTAGATTAAAGAATATACATACCAGCTGCAGCTCAATAGATGAACACACAGCATGAGAAAGAAATAAACTGTTTTAAGCCACTGAAGTTTTGGAGTTGTATGTCATTTAGTCTAATCTAGTTGTAGAAATGGATAGTAGTAGGTAAATTATATTACTTTGAGAATATATCATATAGAGATATGACGGCCCATCCAAAAAACATAGCAGAAGTTCAGTAATGATGAACTGCTTGGTTTGAACAAAGAAGAGAAGTTAGACTGAATAGATAATTGGGAGATAATTTAAATTTTTAAAAAGGGCCAATACTAAGTATTCTTCATTTCAAATTTAAGATCAATGAAGGATCACTGTATAATTTTTAAACAGTAAAATGATACAGCTTACCTTTTCATAAATATTGTTTATTGAATGTTTGGCATGGAGCAAAATTTAACACAGGGAAATGAGCTGATATACAGATGCAATAGCTCTTGCAAGAGATTATAGAGATACAAACTAGAATATGACAATAATTTTTTATTAGAATTAGAGAGGTTTAAAAAGTACATACAAAGAAAGTAAATAAGATTGGGTGGTTTCTTGGAGGGTTCAAGAATGAATCTTTAGCTTTTTGTTTATTTCTATAAGCCTTTCTTTGTTTCTTACTGGCAATTTAGAAGTAAATACTGATATTTACTAAGGTGAAGAAATAAAGGGGAACAGTTGTGAGGGAGAATAATATGTTTATATTTTGACATGCTGAATTTGAGGCACAAATGCAATGTAGATAAGCAAATATTAAGTCAGTGTCTTAATCTCAGGGAATCAGCCTACACAGAGTTTGTGGTTTGTTTTTTTTAATTGATACATTATTTTTAGAGACAAATTACATTCACAGAAAAATTGGGCAGAAGGTACAGAGTTCCCACTCTTCACCTACCCCTTTCCCACACACAGCTTCCCCACCATAATACCTCACACCAGTGTGGCATACTTGTTACAATCAATTAATCAAGGTTTACACATGAGTATCAACCCCTTTCCTTAGCTTAAAGTTAACGCTTTGTGTAATACATTTTGTAGGTTTTGATAAATATATAATGTCATGTATCCACTCTTGTATCATACAAAATAGTTTCACTGCCCCAAAAATCTTCTGTGTGTCACTTATTCATCCCTCTCTACCTCAAAATCTCAGGATTGTTTTTTATTGTCTCCATAGTTCTATCTTTTCCATAAGCAGTGGTTTTAAATTAAGAATGCCATTGAATAAATTGACATGATTTTTTTCTGGGTCCTTATCATGAAAATTAAGCTACCCAGAGGAAAACCAGAACATAGGTGGAGCACAAGACTAGGAGCCAGACGCCTCTGTGAATGGGAGTTTTTCCTAAAAGTTTGACAGTTGGCATTAGGGAGCATGGGTCATTGATAGCACAGATTAAAAACATAATGTTGAGGATATTTTTTTAAAGCGTACAAAAGGAAATGTTTGGAAATGTGGTCAGAAGGGAGGAGAAAGTAGATCAAGCCTATACCTGGATCTTCATTAATATAGTATGGTAGAATGAGTAGAATATGCTTAAAGGATTATAGGGAAAACCCAATTTTCAGGTAAGACCAGAAAGTATTTGGAATACTCACTATAAAGACAGAGAGTTACTCAGCAATTATTTTTATTTTTTTATTAAAATATAATGTATTATTTGATTCAGGGGTACAGATCTGTGAATCATCGGACTTACACAATTCATAGCACTCACCATAGCATATACCGTTCCCAATGTCCATAATCCAGCGACCTCATCCCTCACCTTCACCGTCCCCAAAACTCTCAATTTGTTTTCTAGTGTTAAGAGTCTCTTGTGCTTTTTCTCCATCCCCGGTCTCATCTTGTTTCACTTTTTCCCTCACTACCACACAACCCCAGGCCCTGCCTCTCAAATTCCTCATATCAGAGATACCATATTATTATCATCTTTCTTTGATTGACTTTGTATAGCATACTACACTCTAGTTCCATCCATGCCATTTCAAATGGCAAGACTTCATTTCTTTTGATGGCTGCAGAGTATTCCATTGTATATATATATACCACTTCTTCTTTATCCATTCATCTGTTGATGGATATCTAGGTTTTGGCTATTATGAACAGTGCTTCTATAAACATTCTGGTGCACATGCCCCTTTGGATCACTATGTTTGTTTCTTAAGGGGAAACACCCATTAGTGCTATTGCTGGGTCATAGGGTAGCTCTATTTACAGCTTTTTGAGGAACCTCCATACTGTTTTCCACAGTGGTTATACCAGCTTACATTCCAGGGTAGGAGGGTACCACTTTCTCCTCATCTTCACCAACATCTGTCATTTTCTGACTTGTTAATTTTAGCCATTTTGATTTGTGTGAGGTGGTATCTCACTGGGGTTTTGATTTGTATATGGTGAAGAGAACAAGAATCAAAATCCAGCAGACACAAAGATTCTCCCAAAATCAATAAAAATAGGTCAACAGCTCGTCATCTAATAGTAAAACTTACAATTCTGAGTGACAGAAAATCCTGAAAGCAGCTCGGGAAAAGAGGTCTGTGACATACAATGGTTGAAATATTAGATTGGCAGCAGATCTATCTACAGAGACCTTGCAGGCAGGAAAGGACTGGCATGATATATTCAGAGCACTAAATGAGAAAAATATGCAGCCAAGAACACTATATCCAGCTAGGCTGTCATTGAAAACAGAAGGAGAGATAAAAAGCTTCCAGGACAATCAAGAACTAAAAGAATTTGCAAACACCAAACAAGCCCTGCAAGAAATATTGAAAGGGGTCCTTAAGCAAAGAGAGAGTCTAAAAAGTAACAGACCAGAAAGGAACAGAGACACTAGACAGTAACAGTCATGTTACAGGCAATACAATGGCACTACATTCATATCTCTCAATAGTTACCCTGAATGTAAATGGGCTCGATGCCCAATCAAAAGACACAGGGTATCAGAATGGATTAAAAAACAAAACCCATCAATAAGCTGTCTACAAAAAACCCATCTTACCCAAAGACAACTCCAGATTTAAAGTGGGGGGTGGAAAACAATTTACCATACTAATGGACATCAAAACAAAGCTGGGGTGGCAATCCTTATATCAAATAAATTAAATTTTTTTTAAAAGATTTTATTTATTTATTCGACAGACAGAGATCACAAAGAGGCAGAGAGAGAGAGAGAGGAGGAAGCAGGCTCCCTGCCAAGCAGAAAGTCCGATGAAGGGCTCCATCCCAGTACCCTGAGATCATGACTTGAGCTGAAGGCAGAGGCTTTAACCCACTGAGCCACCCAGGCACCCCCAAATAAATTATTTTTTAAACCAAAGAATATAATAAAAGAAGAGGAAGGATACTATATCATACTCAAAGGGTCTGTCCAACATGATCTAACAATTTTAAATATCTATGCCCCTAACATGGAAGCAGCCAACTATATAAACCAGTAATAACAAAATCAAAGAAACACATTGACAATAATGCAATAATAGTAATGGACTTTAACACTCCCCTCACTGAAATGGATAGATCATCCAAGCAAAAGATCAACAAGGAAATAAAGGTCTTAAATGACACACTGGGCCAGACGGACATCACAGATATATTCAGGACATTCAATCCCAAAGCAAGAGAACACACATTCTTCCTTAGTGCACATGGAACATTCTCCAGAACAGATCACATCCTGGATCACATATCAGGTCTCAACCAGTACTAAAAGACTGGAATCATTCCCTGCATATTTTCAGATCATGATGCTCAGAAACTAGATCTCGATCGCAAGGGGAAAGTTGAAAAAACTCAAATATTTGGAGGCTAAAGATAATCCTAGTAAAGAATGAATAGTTCAACCAGGAAATAAAAGAAGAATTGGAAGAATTCATGGAAACAAATGAAAATGAAAACAAAACTGTTCCAAATCTTTGGGACACAGCAAAGGTGTCCCTTAGAAGAAAGTATATAGCGATACAAGCCTTTCTCAAGAAACAAGGAAGGTTTCAATTACACAACTTAACACTACAACTCAAGGAGCTGGAGAAAGTACAGCAAAGAAAGCCTAAACCCAGCTAGAGAAAAGAGAAAATTTGGGTTCTCTTCTGATTTGGTTAAAGCACATTTTCCTGGGGTCTTTGCCACCCTTTTAGTATTTTATTTGCTCCTTCATATATTCTAATCTGGACAAAATGAAAAGGCATAAAAACTCACCACAAAAAGAAAGAAAGAAAGAAAGAAAGAAAGAAAGAAAGAACAAGAGGAAGTACTGAAGGCTAGGGACCTAATCAATACAGGCATGGATAATATGTCAGATCTAGAGTTCAGAATGACGATTCTCAAAGTTTTAGGTGGGCTCAAAAAAGGCATGGAAGATATTAGAGAAACCCTCTCTGGAGAGATAAAAGCCCTTTCTGCAAAAATAAAAGAAATAAAATCTAATCAAGTAGAAATTTAAAAAGCTGTTAATGAGGTGCAATAAAAAATGGAGGCTCTTACTGCTAGGATAAATGAGGTAGAAGAAAGAATTAGTGATATAGAAGACCAAATGACAGAGAATAAAGAAGCTGAAGAAAAGAGAGACAGACAACTACTGGACCAAGAGGAGAGAATTCAAGAGATAAGTGATACCATAAGACAAAACAACATTAGAATAATTAGGACTCCAGAAGAAGAAGAGAGAGGGGAGCAGAAGGTATATTGAAGAGAATTATTGTAGAGAATTTCCCTGATATGACAAAGGGAACAAGCATCAAAATACAGGAGGCACAGAGAACCGCCCTCAAACTCAAAAAGAATAGGTCCCCACCCCGTCATCTCACAGTAAAATTTAAAAGTCTTAGCAACAAAGAGAAAATACTGAAAGTAGCCAGGGAAAAGAAGTCTGTAACATACAATGGTAAAAATATTAGATTGGCCACAGACTTATCCACATAGACCTGGCAGGCCAGAAAGAATGGGCATAATATATTCAGAGCACTAAATGAGAAGAGCATGCAGCCAAGAACACTATATCCAGCTTAGCTATCATTGAAAATAGAAGGAGAAATGAAAAGCTTCCAGGACAAACAAAAACTAAAAGAATTTGCAAACACCAAACCAGCTCTACAGGAAATTTTGAAAGGGGTCCCCTAAGCAAATAGAAACCCTAAAAGTAGTAGACCAGAAAGGAATAGAGACAATATACAGTAACGGTCATCTTACAGGCATTGCAATGGCAGTAAATTCATATCTCTCAATATTTACCCTGAATGTAAATGGGCTAAAAGCCTAATCAAAAGACACAGGGTATCAGAATGGATAAAAAAACAAAACCCATCAATATGCTGCCTACATGAAACTCATTTTAGACCCAAAGACACCTCCAGATTTAAAGTAAGGGGGTGGAAAACAATTTATCATGTTAATGGACAACAAAAGAAAGCTGGGGTGGCAATCCTTATATCAGATCAATTAGATTTTAAGCCAAAAACTAAAAAGACATGAGGAAGGACACTATATAATACTCAAAGGGTCTATCTAACAAGAAGATCTAACAATTTTATATATCTATGCCCCTAATGTCACAGCAACCAACTATATAAACTAATAAATAACAAAATAAAAGAAACCCAGCAACAATAATGCAATCATAGTAGGGGACTTTAACAGTCTCCTCACTGAAATGGACAGATCATCCAAGCAAAATATCAGCAAGGAAATAAAGGCCTTCAATGACACACTGGACCTATTGGACATCACAAACTAACATCCCAAAGTAACAGAATACACATTCTTCTCCAGTGTATATGAAACTATTCTCCAGAATAGATCACATCCTGGGTCATAAATCAGGTCTCAACTGGTATCAAAAGATTGGGATCATTCCCTGCCCATTTTCAGACCATAATGCTCTGAAGCTAGCACTCAATCACAAGAGGAAATTTGGAAAGAGCCCAAATACATGGAGAATAAACAACATCCTTCTAAAGAATGAATTGTTCCTCCAGGAAATTTAAAGAAGAATTTTTAAAAAAATCATGGAAACAAAAGATAATGAAAACACAATGGTTCAAAATCTGTGGGACACAGCAAAGGCAGTGCTGAGAGGAAAATATATAGTGATACAAGGCTTTGTCAAGAAACAAGAAAGGTCTCAAATACACAACCTAACCCTGCACCTAAAGGAGCTGGAGAAAGAACAAGAAAGAAACCCTAAACCCAGAAAGAGAAGAGAAATCATAAAGATCAGAGCAGAAATCAATGAAATACAAACAAACAAACAAACAACAACAACAAAAACCCAATAGAACAAATCAATGAAACTAGGAGCTAGTTCTTTGAAAGTATTAAGAAGATTGATAAGCTCCTGGCCAGACTTATAAAAAGAAAAGAGAAAGGACCCAAATAAATAAAATCATGAAGGAAAGAGGAGAGTTCACAACCAACACCAAAGAAATACAAACAATTATAAGAACATACTATGAGCAACTCTACACCAACAAATTTGACAATCTGGAAGAAATGGATGCATTCCTAGAGACATATAAACTGCCACAACTGAACCAGGAAGAAATAGAAAACATGAACAGACCCATAACCAGTAAGGAGATTGAAACAGTCATCAAAAATCTCCAAACATCTTGACTCCTCCCCCTACAAGATGGGAATGGGAGGGAGACAAACCATAAGTGACTCTTAATCTCACAAAACAAACTGAGGGTTGCTGGGGGGAGGGGGTTTGGGAGAAGGGGGTGGGATTATGGACATTGGGGAGGGTATGTGCTTTGGTGAGTGCTGTGAAGTGTGTAAACCTGGTGATTCACAGACCTGTACCCCTGGGGATAAAAATATATGTTTATAAAAAATAAAAAAATTTTTAAAAAATCTCCAAACAAACAAAAGCGCAGGGCCAAACATTTAAAGAAATATTAATTCCTATTCTCCTGAAACTGTTCCAAAAAAACAGAAATGGAAGGAAAACTACCAAACTCATTTTATGAGGCCAGCATCACCTTGATCCCCAAAGCAGACAAGGATCCCATCAAAAAAGAGAATTACAGACCAATATCCTTGATGAACACAGATGCGAAAATTCTCACCAAACTACTAGCCAATAGGACCCAACAGTACATTAAAAGGATTATTCACCATGACCAAGTGGGATTTATTCCAGGGTTGCAAGGTTGGTTCAACATCTGCAAATCAACCAATGACATACAATATACTAATAAAAGAAAGAATAAGAACCACATGATCCTCTGAATAGATGCTGAAAAAACATTTGACAAAGTAGAGCATCCTTTCTTGGTCAAAACTCTTCAAAGTGTAGGGATAGAGGCACATACCTCAATATTATCAAAGCCATCTATGAAAAACCCACTGCAAATATCATTCTTAATGGAGAAAAACTGAAAGCTTTTCCACTAAGTTCAGGGAACACAGCAGGGATGTCCGTTATCACCACTGCTATTTAACATAGTACTAGACAACAAAAAGAAATTCAAAGCATCCAAATCGGCAAAGAAGTCAAACTATCAATCTTTGCAGATGATATAAAATCAATGCACAGAAATCAGTTGCATTTCTTTACACCAAAAACAAGACAGAAGAAAGAGAAATTATGGTGTCAATCCCATTAATAATTGCACCCAAAACCATAAGATACCTAGGAATAAACCTAACCAAAGAGGCAAAGACTCTATACTCAGGAAACTATAAAGTACTCATGAAACAAATTGTGGAAGACACAAATAAATAGAAAAATGTTCCATGCTCCTGGATTGGAAGAACAAATACTGTGAAATTATCTATGCTACTTAAAGCAATCTACACATTGAATGTTATCCCTATGAAAATCCCATCCATTTTTTTTTTCAAAGAAATGGAACAAATAATCCTAAAATTTATATGGAACCAGAAAAGACCTCAAATAGCCAAAGGAATATTGAAAAAGAAAGCCAAAATTGGTGGCATGACAATTCCGAACTTCGAGCTCTATTACAAAGCTGTCATCATCAAGACAGCATGGTACTGGCACAAAAACAGACACATAGATCAATGGAACAGAATAGAGAGCCCAGAAATAGACCCTCAACTGTATTGTCAACTAATCTTCAAAAAAGCAGGAAAGAACGTTCAATGGAATAAGGACAGCCTCTTCAACAAATGGTGTTGGGAAAATTGGACAGCCACATGCAGAAGAATAAAACTGGACCATTTCCTTACACCACAAAAATAGACACAAAATGGATGAAGGACCTCGATGTGAAAAAGGAATCCATCAAAATCCTTGAGGAGAACATGGGCAGCAACCTTTTGGACCTCAGCCACAACAACTTCTTACTAGGAACATCGCCAAAGACAAGGGAAGCAAGGGCAAAAATGAGCTATTGGGATTTCATCAAGATCAAAAGCTTTTGCACAGCAAAGGAAACAGTCAACAAAACCAAAAAACAACTGACAGAATGCGAGAAGATATTTGCAAATGATATATCAGATAAAAGGCTAGTATCCAAAATCTATAAAGAATTTAGCAAACTCAACACCCAAAGAACAAATAATCCAATCAAGAAAAGGGCAGAGGACATGAACAGGCATTTCTGCAAAGAAGACATCCAGATGGCCAACAGACACATGAAAAAATGCTCCATATCACTCGGCATCATGGAAATCCAAATCAAAACCACAATGAGATACCACCTCACACCAGACAGAATGGCTAAAATTAACAAGTCAGGAAATGACAGATGCTGGCGAGGATGCGGAGAAAGGGGAATGCTCCTACACTTTCTGTGGGAATGTAAGCTGGTGCAACCACTCTGGAAAACAGCATGGAGGTTCCTCAAAAAGTTGAAAATAGAGCTACCTTATGACACAGCAATTGCACTACTGGGTATTTACCCTAAAGATACAAACGTAGTGATCCGAAAGGGTTCGTGCACCCTAATGTTTATAGCAGCAATGTCCACAATAGCCAAACTATGGAAAGAACCTAGAGGTCCATCAAAAGATGGATGAATAAAGAAGATGTGGTGTATATATAAGCAATGGAATACTATGCAGCCATCAAAAGAAACGAAATCTTGCCATTTATGATGATGTGGATGGAACTAGAGGGTATTATGCTTAACAAAATAACTTAATCAGAGAAAGGCAACTGTCATATGATCTCCCTGATGAGGAAGTGGAGATGCAACGTGGGGGGTTTGGGGGGGATAGGAAAAGAATAATGAAACAAGATGGGATCAGGAGGGACACAAACCATAAGACACTCTTAATCTCACAAAACAATGGGGCGCCTGGGTGGCTCAGTGGGTTAAGCCTCTACCTTCGGCTCAGGTCATGATCTCAGGGTCCTGGGATCGAGCCCCACATTGGGCTCTGCGCTAAGCGGGGAGCCTGCTTCCCTCTCTCTCTCTCTGCCTGCATCTCTGCCTTCTTATCATCTCTGTCTGTCAAATAAATAAAATAAAAAAAAAATCTCACAAAACAAACTGAGGGTTGCTGCGGGGAGGAGGGTAGGGAGAGGGTCATAGGGTTATGGACATTGGGGAGGGTATGGGCTATGGTGAGTGCTGTGAAGTGTGTAAATTGGGCGATTCACAGACCTGTACCCCTGGGGCTAATAATACATTATATGTTTATAAAAAAATTAAAAATATTTTTTAAAAAAGCTTTTCCAGAGGCAAGGAAATAGTCAATAAAACCAAAAGACAACCAACAGAATGGGAGAATGTATTTGCAAATGACATATCAGATAAAGGGTTAGTTTTGACTATCTACAAAGAACTTATCAAACTCAACACTCAAAGAATAAAGAATCCAATCAAGAAATGGGAAGAGGACATGAACAGACATTTCTACAAAGTGTTCATCCAGATGGCCAAATGACACATGAAATAGTGCTCAACACACTCTGCATCAAGGGAAATACAAATCAAAACCATAGTGAGATATCACCTCACACCAGTCAGAAGGACTAAAATCAACAAGTCAGGAAACAACAGACACTGGTAAGGATGTGGAGAAAGGGGAACCCTTCTACACTGTTGGTGAGAAAGCAAGCTGATGCATCCACTCTGGAAAACAGTATGCATCTTCAAAAAGTTGAAAATCCAGCTACCCTATGACCCAGCAATAGCACTAATGGGTGTTTACCCTTAAGATACAAATGTAGTGATCCAGTGGGGCACATGCACCTGAATGCTTAGAGCAGCAATGTCCACAATAGTCAAACTATGGAAAGAACCTAGAACCTAGATATCCATCAACAGTTGAATGGATAAAGAAGATGTGATATATATATATATAAATACACACACACACACACACACACACACACAATGGAATACTATCCAGCCATCAAAAGAAACAAAATCTTGCCATTTGCAATGACATGGATGGAACTAAAGGGTATTATACTAAGCAAAATGAGTCAATCAGAGAAAGACAATAATCATGTGACCTCTATGATCGGAGGAATTTGAGAGAAAAGTTTGGGCATTTGGGGTGGGCAGTGAAGGAAAAAATAAAGTAAACAAACTGAGAGATGCTGGAGGGTGGAGAGGTAGAGATAGGGTGGCTGGATTATGGACTTTGGGGAGGGTATGTGCTACCGTGAATGCTGTGAAATGTGCAAGCCTGATGATTCACAGACCTATACCCCTGGGGGAAATAATACATTATATGTTAATAAAAAATGTATAAAAGAAATTAAAAATTGCACAACCAAAGGGAAAAACATTCAATATCACAGACTAGAAGAGGTAATAATTTTAAAGTGTCCATACTACTCAAAGCAATCTACAGAGTCAAAGCAATCTCTATCATACCACCAATAGCATATTTTATAGAAATAAAAGAATACTAAAATTTGTATGGAACCACAAAAGACCCCAAATCACCAAATCAATTCTGAGAGAGAAGAACAAAGCTGGATGTATCACAATCCCACATTTTAAGATTTTAAGATATACTACAAACTATACTAATCAAAACAGCATGGTTCTGGCACAAAAACAGACACAAAAATAAGTGGAACAGAATAGAGAACTCAGATAGAAACCCACACTTATATGGTCAGTTAATCTAAAAGGCATGGGGACTAAATGATGGGGAAAAGACAGTCCTTTCAATTAATGGTGCTGAAAAAACTGTACAGATACATGTAAAAAAATAAAACTGGACCACTTTGTTATACCATACACAAAAATAAGCTCAAAATGGATTGAAGACTTAAATGTGTGACATGAAATCATAAAGCTCCTAAAAGGAAATAAAGGCAGCAATTTCTCTGATATTGTTTGCAGTGACATTCTTCTCGAATATCTCCTCAAGCAAAGGAAACAAAAGCAAAAATAAACTATTGGGACTATACCAAAATAAGTTTTTGTACAGTGTAGAAAAGCATCAGCAAACCAAAAAAGCAAGTAACAGAATGAGAGACGATATCCACAAATGATATGCCCAATAAGGGGTTAATGTCCAAAATATGTAAAGAACTTATACAATGCAACACCAAGAAATGAAATAATCCCATTAAACCATGGGCAAAGGACCTGAAGGGACATTTCCCAAAGAAGACAGAGAGGAAGGGATGCCTGGCTGGCTCAGTCAGTAAAGCATGCAGCTCTTGATCTCAGGGTCATGAGTTCAAGCCCCACATTGGGCATGGAACCTTCTTCAGAGGAGGAAGGAGAAGAAGGAAGAGAAGGAGGAGGAGAAATAAAGGGGGGCACATAAAAAAACTCCACATACTTTGAATGTGATATGTATTATATACTGTATTATTAATCATATGATCCAGTGATTCCACTACTGGGCATTTACTTAAAGAAAACAAAAACACTACTTCAAAAAGGTATATACACTCTATGTTTATTGTAGCATTATTTGCCATAGCCAGCATATGGAAGCAACCCAAGTGTCTGTTAATAAATCAATATTTAAAGAAGATGTAGTATATGTAGACAATGCAATATTATTCCACTGTAAAAAAAAAGTTAACTTACCATTTGTGATAACATGGACAGACTGTAAGAGTATCACGCTGAAAGAAGTAAGTCAGAGGGAGAAAGACAAATATCATATGTTACCGCTTACATATGGAACCTAAAAAAAAAAAAAAAGAAGAAGAAGAAGAAGAACAAAAGCAGAAAGACTCATCAATACAGATGGTTGCTTAAAAAAAAAAAAAACAAGAGAAGGAAAGGAAAATGGGTAAGGAGAGTGGGGGAGATACAGGCTTCCAGTTATTAAATGAATGTCAGGAGGATAAAAGGTATAACATAAGGAATATAGTCAAGGTTATTGTAATAGTTGTGTACTGACAAATGGAATCTACACTTGTGAGAATAGCATAGTAGACTTGCTGAGTCACTATGTCATAACCTGAGACTAATGTAACATTGTGTGTTAACTATGCTTTAAAAAAAGTAATAAAAAAAGATTTTTAAAAAGCCCTCACCACATACACACACACACACACACAAAATCATGAGGTGTTGGATGTGTTAAATAATCCTGTGGTGCAAACATTTCAAAGTATATAAGTGAAGCAGGTCAGCATGTTGTACACCTTAAACATGCACAATGCTATAATAACGATATCTCAATAAAGTCAGAAAACAAATTCCTAACATAAAAGATTATGCTAATTAAGGGAGCCAGTCACAAAAGACAACATGTTGTATAATTTCATTTATATGAAATGCACAGAACAGATGGTAAATATGACAAAAAGTAGATAAAATGTTGACTAAGGCTGAGAGATGCAGAAAATGCATTTCATTAGAGGTTAAAGTTCCCATTTGGGGTGACAAAAGTGCTCAAAAATTGATCATCATAGTGGTCACACAATTCTGTGAATATACTATGAACCACTGAATTGTACACTTAAAATCTGACAATTATATAGCATATGAATTACATGTCAACCAAATTTTTATGAACAAAACAAAACAAAAATTTCTTGAACCATAATATCCAAGAAATAATATTCATCTGTAAAATAACTTTAATTCTTCTGTCACTGGGACTGCAGACAGTGACCTCTCACCACTGGCACTGACATTCTTCCAAAATATATTACATAAGATGGGTGACTTGCACATGTTAGGTCATTGGCTCTAAGCTAGATGATAGAATTTATAAGCATCAACAAATACTAAACACATTTGTGTACAGATGAAATCATCTGCCTTTACCTTTTTCCATTTGCCATCCAAATAATCTGTTCACATAATCTGTTTACTTTGAAAGGTAAGAGTTATACTTTAACTTACTGAGTGATTTCTCCTTGACTATAAATACAAGCAATGGGACAAGGAAACTGGAATTTGCAAAGAAACATTGCATTCCACCAGGATGTCTACACAGTGGATTTCCGTTCTGCTGTTGCTACAGCTCAGTTGTTTCTTCAGCTCTGGGAGTTGTGGAAAGGTGCTGGTGTGGCCCACAGAATACAGCCACTGGATCAATATAAAGACAATGCTCGATGAACTTGTCCAGAGAGGTCACGAAGTGACTGTTCTGACATCTTCAGCTTCCATTCTTGTTAATCCAAATGAATCTTCTGCTATCGAATATGAGATTTTCCCTGCATCCATACTTAAAGATGATTTTAAGGATTTTTTCAACAAAATGCTCGATATGTGGATATATAACTTGCCAAGAGACACATTTTGGACATATTTTTCACAAATGCAAGAAATTATGTGGAAATTTTCTGACTGTCTTCAAAAGCTCTGTGAAGATGCAGTTTTGAACAGGAAGCTCATGACCAAACTACAAGAATCGAGGTTTGATGTCATTCTTGCAGACACCGTTGGACCCTGTGGTGAGCTGCTGGCTGAGCTACTTAGAATACCTTTAGTGTACAGTCTTCGCTTCTCTCCTGGCTATGCATTTGAAAAGCAAAGCGGAGGACTTTCTTTCCCTCCGTCCTATGTGCCTGTTATTTTGTCAGAATTAAGTGGTCAAATGACATTCATGGAAAGAGTAAAAAACATGATATATGTGCTTTATTTTGACTTTTGGTTCCAAGCACTTAATGAGAAGAGTTGGGATCAGTTTTACAGTGAAGTTCTAGGTAAGTCATGTTTCTAATTGGTAGAATGAAGTCTTAATTCCTAGTGCACAGGAAGGTGAGTTTCTATTAAGTCAGAGGAATTTGTCTTTTATAAATGAAATGATGAAAGGATAATATAAAATGATCTTCCAGTCTCACAAATATTATGGAAACACTTATATGACATGACCAGTTCCAACTATGTCATCCATTATTGAGGAATCAATATCAATATTGAGGAATCAATATCAATATCAATATCAAAATCAATATCAAATCAATATCAAAATTGAGGAATCAATATCCAGGAATTCAATAACCACAAATTAAAGCACTAAGGATTTCTTGAAGCAATTACATATCTATTCATTGTGTGTTTGTTTGTAATAATTTAATTTTTTTAAATCTTTCTGGATAAAGTGTTTTAAACCTCTTTTGTTATTTATTAAATACAGGTTGAAAATATTACTTTTGATATGCTTTACTTTTTAGAATAATTTTAAATGACAGCATATGGAGTCAAGATTTCCCAGATAACCCTTGCCCCCACACATGCATAAGGTTCCCCATTATCAGCATCCCCACCAGAGTGGTACATTTGTTACAACTGATGAACCTACACTGACACGTTATTATCCATCCAAAGTCTATAATTTATAGTGGAGTTCGCTTTTGGTGGTGTATATTCTATAGGTTTTAGCAAATTTATAATATGTATACACCACTATTATATCAGAGTAGTTTCACTGCCTTAAAAATTCTCTCTGCTGTGCCTATTTCCTACATATCCATTTTACTTTACTTTTCCCATTAAAAAAAAAAAAAAAGGCATTAGAAGGGTTCCTGGGTGGCTCAGTTGTTTAAGCGTCTGCCTTCGGCTCAGGTCATGATCCCAGGGTCCTCGGATTGAGCCCTGAATTGGGCTCTCTCTCAGCAGGGAGCCTGTTCCTCCCTCTTGCTCTGCCTGTCTCTTCCCCTGCTTCTGCTTTCTCTGTAAAACAGATAAAATCTTTTTTAAAAAATACATTAGAAATGTCACTATCTTGATGAAAGCAGAGATGCTAATTGAGGAGTCACATTTTTCTCGTACAACTGTCTATAGAGTATTAAGGATATTATTTCCACTTGTTTCCCTTTTTTAATTAAAAATAAAAATGTTTTGTCATATTACCTCAGATTCCTTCATAACTGGAAGAAATATTGGCTCTATCCCAGACTCAGGAACCTATGATAGAAGTTTCTAATGATCACAAATTCTTTCACCAGGGCTTATAAATCATGCTTTAAAGGCCTAAAATCTTGTTGAAGGGAGCACATACACATTAATAGTTCACATATGTTACTGCATTAAAGAAAAAATTAGTCAAAATTAATAGTGCACATATCTATTTCCATACTTGATGAAAATATTCCAGCTGTTATTTGCAAATATTATTTAATACACAGATATTATTATGCTTCTAATGTGAACCAAGTGCAATGGTAAGTACAAGGAGTCAAGCTGTACTTTAAAATCTCATGTTTTCTTGGAAAATCTAGGATCTAGGGAATAACTTGCTAAATTATAGAAATGAGACTGAGTACTCTGAGGAAGGTGTTTCCATTGCTTAATTGATTGGGGAGCTCAAATAATTGTTTACATTTACATCTATTACATTTGCAGCATATCAAAGGAAATAAATGTATGTTTACTTGGATAGTGGCTTAGGTTTAATAATTGTTTATGATTGTGAATGCACTACTGTGATATTAGAAATGAGACTTACACTTTGTCTTTCATATATACATATGAACAACATATATAAATATGTAAATATATATTTGCATCATTATAGATGTTTGTATCATATAGGTGTTCTATTATCAAACTACAAATACTTTTCAACATTTTTAACTAAATTTTTCCAAATTCCTTTCAGAAAATTCCCTAGTATATTCACATTACATTACCATTACGATTACCATTACCTCATTTCCACTACCTACTGTTTGCTGTAGGGTTTTTTTACTTATTTATTTATTTAATTTTATTTTGCATTGTTTTCATTTTAATTCCAGTATAGTTAACTGAGAGTGTTATATTAGTCTCAGGTGTGCAATATAGTTATTCAACAACTCTGGACATCACTCTGTGCCCGTCAGAAGTGCCCTCCTTAATCCCTCATCATCTATTGAAACCATCCACTTACCCACTGCCCCTCTTAACAGTTTGTTCTTTATAGTTGAGAGTCTTTTTCTTGGTTTGTCTATCTTTGTCTTTTGCTCCTTTGTTTCGTTTCTTAAATTCCACATATGAGTGAAATCATATGGTATTTGTCTTTCTCTGACTGACTTATTTTACTTAGCATACTAGTCTCTAGCTACATCCATGTCACTGCAAATTGTGAGATTTCATTTTTTAAAGAAAAATATTTAATTTCTTTCCTTGAGAGGGAGAGAGAGTGGAAGAAAGAGAGAGGGAGAATCTGAAGTATACTCCACACTGAGCACAGAGCCCCACTTGGGGCTCCATCCCACAACCACTAGATCAGGACCTGAGCCAAAACCAAGAGTTGGATGCTTAACCAACTGAGCCAGCTGGGTGCTTTAAGAACTCATTCTTTTTTTATAGCTGGGTAATATTCATTGTATGAATATACCACTTCTTCTGTAGCCATTGATCAGCTGATGAACACTTAAGCTGTTTCCATAATTTGGCTACTGTAGATAATGCTGCTGTAAACATTGGGGTACATGTATCCCTTTGAATAAGTATTTTTGTATGATTTGGGTAAATACCTAATAGTGCAATTGCTGAATCATAAGGTACTTCTATTTTTAACTTTTTGAGAAACCTCCACACTTGTTTCTTGTGGCTTTGATTTTAGCCATTCTGAAGATGTGAGGTGATATCTCATTGGAGTTTTGATTTGCATTTCCCTGATGATGAGTGGTGTTGAGCATCTTTTCATGTGTCTGTTGGCCCAGTGTATGCCTTCTTTGGAGAAATGTGTGTTCACATCTTCTATCCATTTTTTTAAATTTAATTATTTGGTTTTGGGGTATTGAGTTATGTAAGTTCTTTATATATTTTGGATACTAACTCTTTCTTTAGGGTTTTCTATAATATCATGCCATCTGCAAATAGCGAAAGTTTTACTTATTCCTTACCAATTTGAATGGATTTCCTTTCTTTTTGTTGTCTGATTGCTATAGCCAGAACATATAGTACTGCATTGAATAAAACTCGTAAGAGTGGATGTTCTTCTATTGTTCCTGACTTTGGAATAAAGCTCTAAGCTGCTCCCCATTGAATATGATGTTCACTGTGGGTTTTCCGTATAAGGCCTTTATTTTGTTGAGGTGTGTTCCCTCTAAATCAACATCGTTGAGAGTTTTTATCACGAATGTATGTGTACCTTGTCAAATACTTTTTCTGCATATATGTAAATGATCATGTGATTTTTCTCCTTTCTCTTACTAATGTGATGTTTGTTTTGCTTTTTTTCCCCCTTCAGGAAGACCCACTACATTATCTGAGTTAAGGGGAAAGGCTCAAATATGGCTCATTCGAACCTACTGGGATATTGAATTTCCTCGCCCATTGCTACCAAATGTTGAGTTTGTTGGAGGACTCCACTGTAAACCTGCCAAACCCCTGCCTAAGGTAAGTGATTCCTGTCTCTTTTGTTTTATTTGCTCAGAGGCATTTAACCAGTATTTTACTTAGAAATATCATTCTTCAACAATGTTTGTGTGTTCAAACGATATCTGGAGTCAAATCCAATGTTCACTTGCTGTCACTCCAACATTTACACAATTCCTCATTTGAGATCCCAAGGCTTGACATATTAGAGCATTAATGGGTTTGCTTAAATGATGAGAACATATGTTTTCTGCCACATATCAAGGCTAGACAAAAACTCAGTAAAGAACACTGGGAGAGGGATGCCTGTGTGGCTCAGTCAGATAAGGGGCTGCCTTCTGCTCAGGTCATGACCCTGGGGTCCTGGTATAGACACCCACATTGGTCTCCTTGCTCAGCAGGGAGCCTGCTTCTCCCTCTGCCTGTCACTCTGTCTGCTTGTGCTCTCTCCCTCTGACAAACAAATAAATAAAATCTTTAAAAAAAAAAAAAGGATCTTTGGGGGAACATAATAGCTGACTGACAAAATGAGTACAGAAAAAACTGCATATTGTACATAATAAGTACCACAAATCCTGCATATTTAATAAGGACCAAATAATTTCAACCACTTAGAGCTGAAAAATATTTATAGTATAAAATTGCAAAATAATTCTGTTAATGTATAAGATGAAACTTTATGAAAGAAAGCAATAAGGTAATATGTTTTAAGATGATACTTTACCTTTAAGACATAAGAAAAACAAGCATCCCTTACTGAATGATTTTATGGTCTTTTCAAAATCTTGTTGTCCACTTTTTATTGGCAATAAGATGAAACTAAGATCTTATTTGAGGGTTAACCTAATACCAATTTTGATTACAAAATGTTTAAGTGTGTATGGTAACTTTCTCAAAGTCTGAATCCTGAGGTAAAAGTAGCAAATATTCTGTTCAGTCTAACACAAGTGTCCAGAACAGATAAATCCATAAATATAATGTATTTACACACTATGGAATATTAGTCACAAAACAGAAGAGACGTCTAACACATACTCTAAGGTGGAAAAGCTTCAGGATGTTATAGAAAGTGAAAGGGGGTAATCACAAAAAGACAGATATGGTATGATTCCACTGATAGGAGATGTAATTAGTCAGATTCATAGAAATACAAAGTATAATGATGGTTGCTAAAGATGGTGAAGGAGGGAATGGGGAATTGTTATATAATGAGCACAGAATTTCAGTTTATCAAGATGAAAAATTCTGGTGATTTGTTACCCAGCAGTGTAAATATAGACATTATTGACTACATGCCCAGGAATAGTTAAAATGGTCAATTTTTTGTGTATTTCACCACAATTTAAAGATAAAAACAGACATTACTCTAAAACTCCTGATACTATTTGGTATCTCTCTTTTGCTGTTTGAAGATTTTTTTTTTTTTTAAGATTTATTTATTTGAGAGAGAGTGATGGGGGATAGGGGAGGGGAGAAGAGGGAGAGACAGAAGACCCAGCATATTCTCCACTGAGTGTAGAGCCAGACCCAGGGCTCAATCTTACAACCCTGAGATCATGACCTGAGGTTAAATCAGGTACTTAACTGACTGAGCCACCCAGGCACCCCTGTAGAAATTTGTTTAATAGTGTTTGCTGTGGTGTTCCTCTTTTGTAATGGAACAAATTCTTTCTTCACAGGAAATGGAAGAGTTTGTCCAGAGCTCTGGAGAAAATGGTATTGTGGTGTTTACACTAGGGTCTATGATCACTAACCTGCCAGAGGAAAAAGCCAATGTGATTGCATCAGCCCTTGCACAGATTCCACAAAAGGTTAGATAGAGTAACTTAATCCTATACAACTACTTAATGAGTCTCTTAAACTGTGTAAAGAGTTTGTTTGCCCTTTCTTTCATGACATGGAAACCATGATGACAGCTCCAATATATCTCAGATATGAGCAAAATATACATGGCAGATGGTAAAGTAGTACAGAAGGTGTTTTGACAATAACTTTGGCATTAACACTGAGATCAGAAAGAAAGATATTTAGGAGGAATATATTTAGGCGATACAGTGTTAACATTTGCTATTATAATATATCACGGACAGATGCAGAAATCACCAATTTTGTCCTGTCATTCACTCCTTTTCCTTAAAGGATTTTCAAGGGCACTGAAAAACTCATAGATGTTCTCTGAAAGGAGTTAAATTTCAACAGTTATGTTAACCAGGAACTATAAAAGTCTGAAAAGCTTCATGCAGTTTATGCTTGCTGGATAATCCAGGTTACTTTTCCTTCCACTAGCTTTTCGAGGAAAGCCAACTCAGTATGCTCTTCAGAGAAAGGATGCCCAGGGCACACCAAGCTATGTTTTGGCAATCATCCAGCCTAAGTGATTCAGGGAAAGAGAAAAACTGACATGAATGGTGGAGTGGAACAGGTTAAGAGTAAAATAAATGAAAAGGGAGGAGATGAGTCCACCCCTTCAAGGTGACCCTGTGCTTAGTAATAGTGGTTCCAAAAGGACTTTAACTTGCCAGAATAGTAACTTCACCTGATTAAGGAAGGAAATGGAAATATATTAAGGAGTCAACCAGAAACACGCCTAGGAAGGGAAAGTTTCAGATGCCTCTATGTAAAATATAGTAATAAATTATTTTCCGGTATATAGAAAACACCTGGAGTATTTGGGTATGTATGAACTACTTTTTGGTTTACTGATATAGTTTCTTTTTATGCTAATGTTCACTTAATATCTAATGTTACTTGAACATTCACATAACAAATATATGTTAACCAATGTAAACCATCATCCAGTTTATGTGGATTGCTGGGGAATTCTAAAACAAATCTATTTTGGTACTGGGAATGAAAATTGCTTGGGTATAGAACTCATATTAATTCATGTTATCAATGTTTTGTACTACATCTCTGAAGTGTTAAGAATCAGTTAAATAAAATGTATCATCATCACAGTTTGGGATGTTTTTCAACAACTGCACTGTTATTTCTGAAGTTCCAATAGGCTCTTCTTTGTAACATTTAAAGAATTTGCAAACCAAGAAATAGTAATAATAATCTAGATTCATGTAAAAAATTACCTTTTTCTTGGATTTAGTGTCTAAAAATTAGTAATGTAAAAGAAATTATAGGTACTAAGAGAAGTTATTTATATTAATAAATTACTGGTAAGCAGAAATATTTATTTCTCACAAACAACAGATTGCATACTTAGCTTTTTTGTATATCAAAAGATGTAAAACTCTAGTAAAATAACATATGGAACAAGTGGATATACATGAACTCCCTCCTGTAACATTTTAAAGAAATAAATAGGTAATATTACATTGGAAGCTGATAGCGGTTACAATAGATAAAACAAAGCGAATGTGTAGAACTTAGTAATTTCTGATTTGTTTGCACTAGAATTGTAACTGACTAAAAAATTCTTAAATACTTATATTTGTCACATTAATCTCATTTGTCTAATCACTATGTGTGAAACATCTTGATTACATTCATACTTGATTGAATGTAAAAATAAGTAAAAAATGTGGGTATTTATAATATTTTTGTCCTATTATTTATCAGTTAGTGAATGGGGTCTAGCTAGATTATCTCTTAATTTCTTTAAAATTCTAATATGCTATAACTTCAAAGTTTCAACTCATGAAATAAGGGGTTTTCTTTAACAGGTTCTATGGAGATTTGTTGGCAAGAAACCAGACAACTTAGGACCAAATACTCGGCTGTATGACTGGATCCCCCAGAATGACCTTCTTGGTAAGAATATGGAAAGCAGTGAATTAAATGTAATGCTAAACAAAATAAAAGTTCCCAAGAAATAAATTGATTGAGCATTCATTATTGGAAAAATTCAAAAACAAAACTTAACTTCATTACATTTATTTTGCTGTGCTCGGGGGGGGAAAGATCAGATACGGGATGTTATTATACACAGCCACATTCCTTATGACCAGAATCAAAGTATCCTTATTTCAGGTGTAGTTACTTCTCAAGCGTAATTTTCTAATTTTTAATTTAAAATAGCCAACATAGAGTGCATCATTAGTTTCAGTTGTACTGTTCAATAATTTATCAATTGCATGTAACACCCAGTGCTTACCACATCAAATGCCCTCCCTAATGTCCATCACCCAATTACCCCATCCCCCAGCTACCTCCCCTCCAGCAACCCTTGGTTTGCTCCCTATAAGGGTAAACTATAGTACACCATAGGTTTGTCTCCCTGTATGATTTCTTTCCATTCTGTTTTCCCTCCTTCCCCCATGATCCTCTGTGCTGTTTCTCACATTCCACATATGGGTGAAAGCATAAGATTATTGTCTTTCTCTGACTGACTTATTTCATTCAGCATAATACTCTCCAGTTCCATCCATGTCAGTGTAAATGGTAGGTATTCAACCTTTATGATGGCTAAGTAATATTCCATTGAATAAATATACCACTTTATCTTTATCCACTCATTGTCCATGGATATCTCAGCTCTTTCTACAGATTGGCTATTGTGGACATTGCTGCTATAAACACTGGGGGTTATAGCAGTGCTCCTTCAGAGTTTATCTTTGTCAATGGTGTAGGAAATAGTCCAGTTTCATTCTTCTACATGTGGCTGTCCAATTTTCCTAGCACAATCGATTGAAGAGACTGTCCTTTTTTCATTGCATATTCTTTCCTGCTTTGTCAAAGATTAGTGGGCCATAAAGTTGAGGGTTCATTTTGGGGTTCTCTCCTCTTTTCCATTGGTCTAAATATCTGTTTTTGTGCCAATACCACACTATCTTGATGATTACAGTTTTGTAATAGAGCTTAAAGTCCAGAATTGTGATGCCACCAACTTTGGATTTCTTTTTCAACATTCCTTTTTTCAACATTCCTTTCAATATTCCTCTCTCAACATTTCTTTTTCAATATTTGGGGTCTTTTCTGGAACCATACAAATTTTAGGATTATCTGTAACAGCTCTTTGAAAATTGTTGATGGTATTTTTCTCGGGATTGCACTGAATGTGTAGATTGTCCTGCGTACCATAGACTATTTAACAACATTTATTCTTCTAATCCATGGGCATGGAATATTTTTTCACTTCTTTGTGTATTCCTCAAATCAAATTCTTTCACAAGTCTTCTGTAATTTTTAGTGTACAGATCCCTTACCTCTTTGGTTAGGTTTATTCCAATGTATCTTATGGTTTGGGGTGCAATTTTAAATAGGATAGACCCCCAAATTTCTTTCTTCTGTCTCATTGTTAGTGTATAGAAATGCAACGGATCTCTGTGCATTGATTTTATTTCCTGCCACGTGGCTGAATTCCTGCATCAGTTCCAGCAATTTGGGGATAGAGTGTTTGGGGTTTTCCACATAAGGTATCATGTCATCAGCAAAGAGTGAGAGTCTGACTTCTTCTTTGCCAATTTGAATGCATTTTATTTTCTTTTTGTTGTCTGACTGCTGAGGCTAGGACTTCCAGTACTATGTTGAACAAAAATGATGAGAGTGGGCATCCTTGTCATATTTCTGACCTTAGAGGAAAAGCTCCGTTTTCCCCCCATTGAGAATGATATTCACTGTGGGCTTTTCCTAGATGGCTTTTATGATATTGAGGTAGGTTTCCTCTATGCCTACACTGTGGAGAGTTTTAATCAAGAAACATGCTGTTTTGTCAAATGATTTTTCTGCATCGATAGAGAGGGACATATATGGTTCTTGCCCTTTCTTTTATTAATGTGATGTATTGCAATGATTGGTTTGTGAGTGCAAACAGCCCTTGCAGCAGAGGAGTAAATCTCACTTCATTGTGGTGAATAATCCTTTTAAGGCACTGTTGGATCTTATTGGCTAGTATCTTGCTGAGAAATTTTGCATCCATGTTCATCAGGTGTATTGCTCTGTAATTCTTTTTGGTAAGGCCTTTGGTTTGGAAATCAAGTTAATGCTGGCCTCATGAAATGAGTTCAGAAGTTTTCCTTCCATTTCTATTTTTTGAAACAGCTTCAGAAGAATATGTATTATTTCTTCTTTAAATGTCTGGTAGAATTCCCCTGGGAAGCCATCAGCTCTCGTCTCTTGTTAGTTAGGAGATTTTTTCTTACTACTTCAGTGTCCTTCCTGGTTATCAGTGTGTTCACATTTTCTATTTCTTCTTGTTTCAGTTTTAGTAGGTTATACATTTCCAGAAATGCAGCCATTTCTTCCAGATTGCCTAATTTGTTGGCAAATAGTTGCTCATCATATGTACTTAAAATTATTTGTATTTCCTTGGTGTTGAGCATGATCTCTCCTCTTTCATTCATGATTTTATTAATTTGGGTCCTTTTTCTTTTTGATAATGTGGCTAGGGATTTATTGATGTAATTAACTCTTTGAAAGAACAAGCTTCCAGTTTCATTGATCTGCTCTACTCTTTAGGTTTCTATTTTGTTGATTTGTGCCCTAATCGTTATTGTTTTTTCTTCTGCTTGGTGTAAGGTTTATTTGCTGTTCTTCCTCCAGCTTTTTTAAAGTTAACTTGTGTAGTTAAGACCTTTCTAATTTTTTTTTTGAAAAAGGTTTGCATTGCTATGTACTTCCCTCTTAGGATTATCTGTGCTGCATCCTAAAGGTTTTGAACAGTTATGTTTTTCTTTTCATTGGTTTCCATGAAACTTTTAATTCTTCTTTTATTTCCTGGTTGACCCATTCATTCTTTAGGAGGATACTCTTTTACCTTCAAATGTTTGAGTTCCTTCCAACCATCCTCTCGTAATTGAGTTCAAGCTCAAAGCATCATGCTCTGAAAATATGCCAGGGGTAATCCCAAGCTCTGGGTATGGGTTGAAAAACAATATGTGACCCAGTATGTGATCTACTCTGGAAAATATTCCATGTGCACTTAAGAAGAATGTGTATCCTGTTGCTTTAGATGGAATGCATTGTATATATCTGTGAAGCCCATCTGGCCCTCTGTGTCATCCAAAGCCCTTGTTGCCTTGTTGATCTTCACTTAGATGTCCATTACAGTGAGTGAAATATTGAAATTCTCTATTATTGTATTACTATCAAGGTGTTACTTTAATTTGTTTATTAATATATTTATATAAGTCACTGCTCCCAAGTTAGAAGCATACATATTTATAATTGTTAGATATTCTTATTGGAAAGACCCTTTAATTATGAGATAGTGTCTCTCTTCATCCTTTTCATCCTTGGGGTTTCATCCCAAACCAGACTTTGGTTTAAAATTTGATTTTTCTGATATGAGGATTGCCAACCCAGCTTTCTTTTGATACCTATTAGGATGAAAAATGTTTTTCTACCCCCTCACTTTTAATCTGGAAGTGCCTTTGAGTCAAAAATGTGTCTCTTGCAGACAGCATATCGATGCGTCTTGCTTTTTTTATGTATTCTGATACCCTGTGTCTTTGTTAGTCCATTTAGCCCATTTACATTCAGAATAACTATTGAAAGATATGAGCTTAGTGCTATTATATTATCTGTAAAGTCACCGATTCTATAGATTGTCTCTGTTCCTTTCTGGTCTGTGTTACTTTGGGACTCTCTCTTCACTTAAAGAATCTCCTTTAATATTACTTTCAGAGTTGGTATAATGATCAGAAATTATTTGAATTTGTTTGTCCTGGAAGCTTTTTCTCTCCCTATTTTGAATGACAGCCTTGCTGGATAAAGTATTCTTGATTTATATTTTTTTTATTTAGCAGACTAAATATTAGATGCCAGTCTTCTCTGGCAAGCCAGATCTCTGTGGATAGGTCTGCTCTGAGTCTAGTATCTCTGCTTTTGAAGGTTATGGACCTCTTGCCCCAAGCTGCTTTCAAAATTTTCTTTTTGTCTCTGAGATTTGCAAGTTTTATTGTTATGTGTCAAGGTGTTGACCTACTTTTCTTGATTTTTAGGGGGGTTCTCTGTGCCTCCTGGATTTGAAAGCCTGTTTCCTTCCTCAGATTAGGGAAATTCTCAGCCATGATTTGCTCAAATATGCCTCATGGACCTTTCTTCCTCTTCCTCTCAGACCCCAAAAACTCTAATATTATTTTGCTTCATAGGATCACTGATTTATCAAATCTCCCCCACCCTCTGGGTCCATTAGTTGTTTTTCTTGCTTTTCTCTGGCTTCCTTCCTTCCTTTTCATCATCTTGTCCTCTATGTCACTGACTCTCTTCTGCCTCATTTACCTTAGCTGTAAGAGCATTTATTTTAGATAGCATCTCAGTTAAAGTATTTTTATTTTAAGCCTTATTAGATTATATTTCTGCACAAAGACATTCTATAGTGTGTTTAATGTTTTTTTCAAGCCAACTTAGACTTTATAATCATTATCTTGAATTGCAGCTCTGGCATTTTACTAATATCCATTTTGATTATATCTGTGGCAGAGAGTATCATCTATGGTTCTTTCTTTTGTTGTGATTTCCTCTTTCTAGTCATTTTAACCAAAGAAGAATGGAAGAATGAGACAACAAAACAAAAAAGATCAACCACGAATCAAATGAAACACACACTAGACAATCCAAAGAGCTCAGAAAATTAAAAAAAAAAAAAAAAAAAAAAAGGGAGAGAGATTATAATCTCTCAGGTGGACAAAACATGGTGATCCACTTGGTTCGGGGTGTATTTTGGTCTGTTGGAAGACACTAAATCCCAAAATTGTAAAGAAAGCAAAACTCATGTAAAAACACAAAAATAAAACTGAAACAGTGCAAGGAAGCCAAAAATGAATAAATCTATAAAATGCAAATTTAAAAATGAAATTTAAAAAATGCTTAAAAACAAAGAATTGATAAAATGAGAAACCAGTCAGCATGCCTGGGTGGCTCAGCCACTTCAGCTATTGGCTTTGGCTCAGGTCATGATTTCCAGGTTTTGAGATCAAGCCCTGCATGCGGCTCCCTCCTCAGCATGGAAACTGCTTTTCTCTCTAGTTCCCCCTGCGATTTCCCTGCTCATTCTCTCTCTATCACACACATATAAGCAATATTTTAAACTGATAGGAACAGAAAAAAAATAAAGAAACCAGTTGAAAAGGAAAAAAAAGAATAAAACAAGAGATTTTATACTGAAAGTTAAATGATGAAAAACTGAATTCTATATATATTTTCTCCCGGTGCTGGAGTCTTATAGTCCTCTGTGCTCCAAAAACTGGTTGTTCCCTGTTGTTTCCACTGGTCTTCCAGGGGAAGGGCCAGCTGCACTGATTCTCAGGTATCTTTACCTGGGCAGATTTCCACAGACCCCAGGGGTTGGGCTCAGTATAAGCTTTCTGATTGCTCTATGTGGCTTTTGTTCACTGAAGACCCTCTCTCCCTCTTTGGAGGATGAAAATAAAAATGTCTGCATGCCAGTCTCCAGCCCTGGAGCTGAAAGATCACAGCCCCTTCTCTTCAGCAAGTCTTCAGGGATAAGCAGTTTTCAGGTCTGTGTGTACCAAACTGCAGACCCTTGTGGTGTGCACCCACACTGATCCTCCCAGGGAAAGGGGGAGGGTCACCACATTTCTGCCCTTTGGAGGTCCCCCACACAGAGAATGGTCACCTGATCATGGTGCAGTTTGCAGTTTATGGCAAACTGAGCTGAGAGCCCCCTCTCTGTCTCACTGAACATAACTGGTTTCTCTCCTCTAATGGATTGGGAATTCTGCAGCCCACGCACCCCTATTCTTTCTGTGACCCCAGGGATCCTGAGACCATACTGTCCCACCTAGGATTCTGCCCCACTTTGCCACCTGGGCACCTTTCAGGAAGGGACATCTCTCCCTGGAACAGACTTCTGAAGAGTCTGAATTTGCCCTCCAGGGCTAAATCACTTTCTGGTAGCCAGCTTGTGGACGCTCCCTCCCCCTACCATCTATCTTCCGAATATACCCTCAGATTCATTTTGCTGCACCTCCCACCTTGCAAAAAGTGCCCACTTTTCTACTTGTAGAATTTCAGCAGTTCTTTTCTTACATCTCAAGTTGAATTCATAGGTGGTCAGAATGGTTTGATAGTTATCTGACTAAATTCAGGGACAAGATGAAATAAGGTCCCTTACTCTTCCACCATCTTGCCTCTCCCAATACATTTTTAATAACGAAATGGATCATCACTTCGTCTCCTGATTCTCCCACTTTATTCCTATCATTTCTCATTCTGCATGGCTATTTAGTGCTAGTGAAAAATTATTCCCAGTGACTCTACACTTTCTCCAGGAAAACACCATAATCTTTTTCATGAAGTCATAATACATTTCATGATAAAGTGCAGTCTTTCTTTCCCCTGACTTGAACCACCACTATCATACTTCCTTTTGCCTTGACACTCTACATGTTAGTTTCAGTGACTTTACTGTTTAAGAGACTATGTTCTATGTTTTAACATGCACCTCCTTTTCTTTTCTTTTATTTCTTTTTTTTTCTTTTTTTTTTTGCACATGCTCTTCTTTATCCAGAATTTTCCCTTTCAATCTGTCTGTTCAGCCATCTTATAACCATTTTTCAAGTTACAACTGCCACACCAATTTTAATTTACTTCTCCAGCATACTTTTGCTCTTCTTACTCTGGCATCTAAAAGACATTTTAATGCTATTTCATATTTATTATACTATGTGCCTTATGTTGCTAAATTCTCTTTTTTTTCCTAAGAATTATAATTACTAATGTGCTGAGATTCATCCAATCCTAGGTCACCCAAAAACCAAAGCCTTTGTAACTCATGGTGGAACCAATGGCATCTATGAGGCGATCCACCATGGGATTCCAATGGTGGGCATTCCCTTGTTTGCGGATCAACCTGATAACCTTGCTCACATGAAGGCCAAGGGAGCAGCTGTCATTCTGGATTTCCACACACTGTCTAGTACAGATTTGCTCAATGCATTGAGGATGGTCATTAATAACCCTTCGTGAGTATTATATTTTTTTTCATTAATAGTATTTAGAGATAGGTTCTTCTATCAATGATGACTATGCATTTCATCCTGTATTTAAGAAACTAATTTTGAAATATTAATATGTGTAACTGATCTTAAACTTACCTTTATTTTCAACCAGACATTTTTTGCAACGTTGCTTTTTAACCCCATTGATTTAATGGGCTGCCACAATTTTCTATAGAGCAAATGCAAAAGTTATATATGGAATTGTAATGACACATATTTAAAAATATGATAGAATTTCTAAAATGAAAGAATGAAGACTTTTCAGTTATGTAAAATAACTTTCAATTCAGTACCAAGAATATCCAAAACTATAAAACTTTTTGCCCACGAATTAATTTTTATTTTTATTTTAATATATTTTATAATATGTGATTTATGTACCATAATATTTAAGGTACAAAAAATCAAACATATGTAGCATGTTACAGAATTATGAAGCCATGACTATAATCTAAGTTTGGGACATTTTCATTAACCCAAAAAGGAATTGCATATGACTTAGAAGTCATTTCCCATTCCTCTTGCCTTAAGTAAACAATCTACTTTCTGGTTCTACTAATTGTATTCTGGATATTTCATATAAATGGAATCATAAAATCATGGCCCTATTGCATGTGACTTCTTTCACTTGGCATGTTTCGAGTTTCAAGTTTCACTGATGTGGTAGTTTTGCATTGATGAATAATATTCTATAGTATGGATAAATTACAATCTATTTATTCATCCATCAGTTCATGAACATTTTGGTTATTTCCACATTTATGAATCATAAATATTACTACATATGTTATTGTATGAACAAAATTTGTTACTTCTTTTGGAAATGAAAGGAAATTTTTGGAATTCTAGAATTGCTGATCATTCCTTCCTCTGTAAGGAACTGCCAAATTGATATCCAAAGGAGATGCACCATTTTACATTTCCACCAGCTGAGTATAGGAGATCCAAGTTCTCCACATCATTACCAACACTTGTTATCATCTGGTATCATCCCTACTCAGCAGGGAGCCTGATGTGGGGTTCGATCCCAGAACCCCGAGATCATGACCTGAGCTGAAGGCAGAGGCTTAACCCACTGAGCCACCCAGGTGCCCCTATCATCTGTTTCATTATAGACATCCCAGTGAGTGTGAAGTGGTCTCTCCTTGTGCTCTTGATTAGCATTTCCCTTAGAGCCCAAGTTATTAAGCATCTTTTCATATACCAATTGCCATCCATGTGTCCTCTTTAGAGAAATGTCTATTCCAATTATTTGATAATTTTTAAATTTGATTATTTGTCTCACCTTATTAAAGGATTTGTTATGTGTTATGAATATAACACATTAACAGATATATGATTTATTAATGTTTTCTTCCATTCTGGTTGCCTTGATTTTTCACTTTCTTGATTGTATCCTTTAAATAGAAAACTTTTTAAAGATGGTGAGACAAATAAAGAAATTTTCTATATTACACAGGAAAATAATGTGTGGGTATTTTTATTATTATTATGTATTATTATTATGTATTATTAGCATAGCAACCACGAATTCGGTATTTGTTACTACTCTCAGTATTAATATTATATTAGGAGGAACCAGGTGGTGGGTTTTAGAGAGGGCATGGATTGCATGGAGCACCTGGTGTGGTGCAAAAGCAATGAATACTGTTATGCTGAAAAGAAATAAAAAATTTAAAAAATACATATTAGGAGGGTATCTAAAGAAATAGCGAAAAATGTGTTATCAAGAAGAAAATGGTAAAACAATGAATTAATAAAATAATTTAAATAGATAAGGAAGGAAGAAAAATATATGGCAGGTTGGGGAAATAGAACAGAAAAAAGAGAATAAGAGAGTAGGTAAAAATATAAATATGCTAGCACATTTATTAAACTTTAACAGATTACATAATTTGAAGACAAAGATTGTCAGAATGCATTTTAAAAACTATAAACTGTTTATAAGACATGTTCAAACAGAAATGTAGAAGAGGATTTTAAGTACAAATGTAGAAAATGATCTATTTTAGCAGTAACCATGTAAAAAGATGTTGTGCCTATGCGACTATCAGACACAGTACTCCAGAATCACTAATAAAAATAAAGATACATATTTCATAATGATACATAGACTTATCTGTCAAAACAACACAAATTAGTACCTGGTGACACCTACTATGAAAATATCAAAATGCAGCAGACATAGACAAAAGAACAAACACACAACTCTACAGACATAATATTGAGTTTTCAAACATCTTTCTCAATAACATAGAAAAAGAAGACAAAAAAGAAAGAAAGAAGAAAGGAAGAAAGGAAAGATGGAGGGACAGAAAGATAATGAAATGACTTAATTCCTAAATGTTTAAAGGATTCAATTTGAAATATAACCTATCCCACATACATATACATCATAATATATAACACAACAGAGAATACATATATTTCAAGGATGGAATAGATACTGGAATTAACCATATGCTGGGCTATATACCAAGAGTAAATTTGGAAAATATAAATCATCAACAGTATACTGTCCAGCCTTACTGGAAGTCACTTAGAAACTGTCAAAAAGAAAGATAATGGAAACATCTCTAAATTTTGGAAATTAAGCAATATACTTCTACATAATTCAGTCAATAAAAAATCACAGCCCTAAATAACCTTCTTCTCAGCTATTCCACTTTCACATTTCACACAACTGTATGAACATGTAAATCTAAAGAAATACACAAGATTTTTATGACAGCTTTAGTAATAACGGCTAAAAAATTGTTAACACAAATGTCCACTGATCGTTAAATGAAGAAATACTCTGTGGTGTTGCCAAACAATGGAATACTATACAGTAATAGAATTAACCGACAACTATTAGACAAAAGACAAAAGGAAATGAGTGTTATCTTGTTATTCTGATCCATAAATAATAAAGGCTAATCTATGATGACTAAAAGGGTCAGAGAAGATGGGATCCTCCTGGATAGCATGTTATACCCCATATCAATATCTTAGTAGTAGGTGTATTATTATATCCACTTCACAATAATAATCTAGCTAATTTTGAATTTATGAGCTATTCAGTTAAGACTATGTGCATTTTTCTTATGTTATATATTTAAATGTTATTACGGAAAATATATTTCAAAATTCTAGGTTTCAAAGAGTAGCACACACACGCATGCACACACACACACATCCCCAATGTCTAAGGGTGCTTTGATAGTGTGGCCCAGAAAAGTCTGAGATGGAACACAAAGCTGGTCATCTATCAACATGTAGAAGCAGCTTTGATGTGTTGCAGGGAGAAGTGTCCAGCACAGAGACAGAGGGGACAGAAAGTGCGAAGGTGCTTAAGTGAGGACATGTTTGGCAACTTCAGTAACTCCTAGCAGGCCTTTATGACTACAATAGAGTGTACATGGGACAAAGTGACAGGAGGAGAGGTTGCCAGGGACCCATATCTATAAGATCCTATAGGCCAAAACCCATAGCTGGATTTTATTCTAAAGGTAATGAGAAGCGAGATGGAAATTTTGAGCAGGGAAGTGCTGTGATTTCGGTTTCAAAAATCAGACTGGCTACATGATGGAAAATAAAGAGTAAAGGGTAGAAGAGTGGAGACAGGGACCAGTGAGGTCGCATTTTAATTACCATGACACAATTCCCTTTGCTACTTCATGAGGTCATTCTACAAGTGCATTCCCACCATCTCACCTACAGCTGTTACAAGGGCCCATAGCATTTCCTCTGTTAGAAAAGATCAAACTGGGGCGCCTGGGTGGCTCAGTGGGTTAAGCCGCTGCCTTCAGCTCAGGTCATGATCTCAGGGTCTGGGATCGAGTCCCGCATCGGGCTCTCTGCTCAGCAGGGAGCCTGCTTCCCCCTCTCTCTCTCTGCCTGCCTCTCCATCTACTTGTGATTTCTCTCTGTCAAAAAAAAAAAAAAAAAAAAAAAAAAAAAAATCTTTAAAAAAAAATTATTAAAAAAAAAAAAAAGGCTTTAGAAAAGACCAAACTATCCTCACTGCACTTCCATTTTCACTTCTCAGAATAGTTGGGGATGGGAAAATTCCAATTTAAATGCCAAATCTCCAGTGCGGATCCAAATAAAAAAACATACTGCTTCTGTAACTCTGTGACATATATTTTGAAGCATTTGTATGGCACTTTTCAGAAACCTTACATGGGAATTATACGATTAGGCAAATGAGCTTCCTTTCAATGTGGGTATCTTTATGTTTCTGTTTAGATACAAAGAGAACGCTATGAGATTATCAAGGATTCACCACGACCAGCCTATAAAGCCCTTGGATCGAGCTGTCTTCTGGATAGAGTTTGTCATGCGCCACAAAGGAGCCAAACACCTGAGGCCGGCCTCCCATGACCTCACCTGGTTCCAGTACCACTCTCTGGATGTGATTGGGTTCCTGCTGGTCTGTGTGGCAGCTGCTATATTTGTCACCACACAGTGTTGTCTGTTCTGTTACCGGAAGTTTGCAAAAAGAGGGAAGAAAGAAAAAAAGGAGTAGTTACATCGGGGGCCTCAAGCTGGTATGCCTCACAAATGGGACTCATCCAGTTTATTCCAGCAAGAAGCTGTGATAGAAAATTTCTTCCTCCTGTGACAAATGACTTTTCACCACTTAGCTTCTCAGATCAAAATCGGCTTTCAAGGGATTTAAAGCCTATTTAGGAGTTAGAAATGTCATGCCAAAAGGAAAACTGGAAAAAAATAAATAAAATAAAAATAAAACCGTATGGGTACTTATTGAAACTTATTTTTCTAAATCATAACTCATCACCCTCCAAAAATATAGATCTTAACTGTGTTTCAAACATTGGGTATGGACACAAGAACATTATGAAAGCTATTCGCAATATCTCTATTATTGTGCAAATATCAGAATATGTTAACTTAATTTGGGGCTAGAATTTTGTAGTTTTGTCCTTTGCTAGAGAAATGACAGTTAGTTAAAACTGTGTAAAATGATTTACTCGCCCATTTTGTTTTGGAAGACCACTAATTCTCCACAGTAAGATCCAGTGTCAGCCTCCTTACCTATGAACAGGGCATGTTCTTGGTTGGGTTTAATCCAGCTTGTCACTTTCCAGCAGAACGTATGTGAATTTAGAAATCTACTAGCTACCCCTTTCCTGTTATAAAACTGAGCTGCTCAACTGGTTAAGCTTCTGACTCTTGGTTTCAGCAAAGGTCATGATCTCAGGGCAGTGAGATCAAGAGATCTAAGCTCAGAGTTGGGCTCTGGGCTTAGCAACTAGTCTGCTGAAGGTTATCTCCCTCAGCTTCTCACTCTCCCTGCTCCAGCATACTCTCTCTCCAAAATAAGTAAAATCTTAAAAAAAAAAAAAAAACTAAAATTGAGCTATTTATGACAGACTTTGTTTCATTAGCTTATTCTCTTTTCCTCACAGTCCTTTAAAAAGATTCACCTAGTGGCTTCCATGCTCATTCTACCCTTTGATAATGGATGCAAAGTCTCACTTGTAGGTTGGATAATAGAGGACACGCTCCCTAAAGGAACTTACTGAACTTTCACTCTCTCCCATTGAGAGGGAAGGAGCTGCCATGCCTATCAGGGAGGGAGTCATCACCTTGTAGGCCAAAGAGGCCCATTAGGAGGAGTACCTGATCCCCTGAAGCAGAGGCTGGTGGCCAGAGTCTGATGACTGGTTCTTGTGGCCCAGAAGGATGGGGCTCCAAAGCCCACAACAAGGTGCTGCCTCAGCTGGGCATGTCCAGCAGTGGCACCTGGAGGTAGCCTCCGTGCTAGTAGTGGGCTGTCATGGAGTTGGCTGCCCCCAGACCTGTTCCGGTCCTCGGCAACCCAGCCCAGGCCCCCTGGACCCTGTGGACTACGACATAGCGAGAATGAACAGCCTGGCCCACGAAGTGCTGCATGGCTGGCAGCCCTCAGTCAAACCAGTCTTTACAACCCCAGCCTGGCTGTGTGCCTCAGTTCACCCAAAGGCATAAATGCCCTACATGGTACCTAGCCAGACGCTGCTATTTCTTGTCTGCGACTGGGGCATGTGGCTGATTGCGTAGATGACGGCACATTCACTACCTGGTGTACATCTCTTGTGTGCTAGGCACATGGCCTCTGCTATGGGCCACTGCCCTGAGCTTAGATGGCCCAATCACAGCCCACCACTCCTTCAGTGGGCCTTGCCATGGCTTCGAATTCGCACCTCCAGCAAGGACTGGTGACCAACCATGCAGATAAATGTCTGGGTACTTTGTGCCATTACTGAGATCCTTGCTGTCTGCAAGCTCTGAAAGGGGGCATGGATCACCGCAGGCCTGGGCCTCTCTTGACATGGCAGCCTGTTCTCTGATGCCTTCAGAGGACACTGCTGCTGTATTGAGATGCAAAGCCACAACCCCACATGTGGCTTGCAGGGAGTGGCACACTGTGAAGCTCTCTATGGCTTCTGAGCCATGGCTAAGAAATACTTAAGGACAGCATGTTTTCTAGTAAGACATTCTTTGGCTTTTATTTCTACTTTAAATGGTAGAATATATCCTACAGAAGTAAGTGTTTAAAATGTAAATTGTTTTACTTATCTGTGAAGTGGTCATTATAGTAAATATTCTAATTAGTGCCAGAGTGAGGTAATTACTACTTAGCAAGCTAAGGAAACCATCTTTATATTCTGTCAGTTTCTCTTATAAATGGCTATTTTTTTTTAAATTAATGTCAGGGTCAATCTTATTTGAACACATGTAACACTTTAAGTACAATACTGAATTGAGGTGGAATTGTGACCATTCTAATCTTCACAATCTCAGTGAAAACCTTTCACTGTTTCACCAATATTCCCTGATATTGCCTTGCTGTAGATAAATATTCTATCAAATTAAGGAAATTCCCTTCTGCTAAAAAAGAAAAAAAGAAGAAGAATCTGAGAAAACTGTTTTTGTGAAGTATAATGCAGAATGAGTTTTCAAATAAAATTTTTTAAAAAGTTTTTATTTATTGGGGCGCCTGGGTGGCTCAGTGGGTTAAGCCGCTGCCTTCGGCTCAGGTCATGATCTCAGGGTCCTGGGATCAAGTCCCGCGTCAGGCTCTCTGCTCAGTGGGGAGCCTGCTTCCCTCTCTCTCTCTCTGCCTGCCTCTCCATCTACTTGTAATTTCTCTCTGTCAAATAAATAAATAAAATCTTTAAAAAAAAAAAGGTGGTTTTTTAATTTATTTGATAGAGAGAGAGAGAGATCACAAGTAGGCAGAGCAGCCGGCAGCGAGAGAAGAGGAAGCAGGCTCCCTGCTGAGCAGATAGCCTAAAGTGGGGCTCCATCCCAGGAACCCAAGATCACGACCACCGCCAAAGGCAGAGTCTCAACGCACTGAGCCACCCAGGCACCCTGAAATAAAATTTAAACATACTTTTTTTTTTTTTTTAAAGATTTTTTATTTATTTGTCAGAGAGAGCGAGCGAGAGCGAGCACAGGCAGACAGAATGGAAGGCAGAGTCAGACGGAGAAGCAGGCTCCCTGCGGAGCAAGAAGCCGGATATGGGACTCGATCCCAGGATGCTGGGATCATGACCCGAGCCGAAGGCAGCCGCTTAACCAACTGAGCCACCCAGGCGTCCCTTAAACATACTTTTTAATCATGCATTTCTACTTCTAGGAATCAGTCATGTAGAAATACACATGCACATGTTTATGGACAGCGTATTAGCAGAAGTACCTAAATATCTATCAAACATACCTCCAATGAAAGACATAATGTATACAGTAATTACAGAGAAGATTTTGTTGTAAGTAATATTGTTGCATGTTCCCCACATCACAATGCTAAATGAACAAGTTCCAGAAATAAAATAAAATACATGTTAATTTGTACAAACACAAAAGAAACATTCTGAAAGAAAACCCAGAACATCAAAGGATGGTAATATAGACATTTATACATGTCTTAATCTTTTGACATTTCACAGCATGGTTTTCATGTGTTAATTATACTGAGTAAAAAAATCTGCTAATGAAATAAACATATGATTTCAATATAACAAGTTCCAAGATTTTGCTGTTGCGCTATCAGGTCAGTAATGTTATTCAGAATACTTGAATTGACCAAAATCTCATATACCATCTATTGTTACAAATTTGGGCCCCATTTTCATGTTTAAGAAATCCTTCATCTAAAATACCTAGTAATAAATATATTAGAATAATTATTAAAAATTTCAATACATGTGAAGATCTAAATGCACAATTCTTAACGATGTTACTGTGTTTTTAATGTCAGTATTACATGAATTTTACAGTAGCTTAGTGACCTCTGCTGGCTGACTTCCAAAAGATTATAGAGTAATGGACATTGGGGACAGTATGTGCTATGATGAGTGCTGTGAATTGTGTTAGACTAATGAATCACAGACGTGTACCCCTAAAACAATATCACATTATATGTTAATAAAAAGATTATTTTATGGTAATTTTAAATCATGACTGCAAATAGCAGGAACATGAGTATTCTCTAATTATCATTAGATGTGTGAATGAAGATCCTTTGGATGATTATATCTCAGCCATTATATAACTGTAACCCACTGAGAAACCCAAGAATCAATGCAAAGAACCTACTGCATGAGCCCAGCTGACACTCAGAAATATGAGAGATAATAATAAAAAGATTGATGTTATAGGCAACTAAATATGGGGGCAGGTTGTTCTGAAGAGAACGAACTCAGGAATGACATTTCCACATTTTTAAAAAATTATACACATGTGACAATATCACAACTAAGAAATATCTTTTAAAAAATGGGAGCTATAAATGTTACATTTTGAAAATAACTGTAGCTTAGAATGCACACAGCATACACCAGAGACACTCCCTGAAGCACCAGGCCCTGGACAGTATAGACCTCTTCTTAATATAGCCATTACTCTCAGGAGCAGGAAGCAAAACAGGCTTTCCTAACACAGAGAAGACAGAGAGCTATAGAGAATGTCAAGATAGAGAAATTCACCCTGAAAGTAAAAACAATGAGACATCACAGTCAGGGACCTAATCAACACAAGTATAAGTATTGTGCCTGAACTGAAATTTAAATCAACTATCAAAAAGATACTAGCTGGGATCAGGAAAAGCATACAAGATACCAGTGAGTCCCTTACAACACAGTTAAGAGCTAGTCAGACCAAAGAAGGAGGAAGGAAAAAAAATGCTCTAAATATGATGCAAAACCACCTGGATGTAATGACCACAAGGATGGAAGTGTCAGAAGAATGACTAAGTGATATAGAAGATAAAATTATGGAAAATAATGAAGCTGAAAAGAATAGTGAAAGAAAAATATTGGATATGAATGTAGACTTTGGGAACTCAGTGACTGCAGAAAGTGTAGTAACATTCTTATCATATGAATCCCAAAGAAGAAGAAAGGGGAAAAGGGGTAGAAAGGTTTATTTTAGTAAAATATAGCTGAAAAACATCCTTAATCTGAGGAAGGAAGCAGATATCCAAATCCAGGAGGCACAGAGAGCACCCCAACAAAATCAACAGAATCAGGCCACCATCACGACTTATTGTAGTCCAATTTGCAATATATAAAGATAGGGAAAGAATTCTGAAAGCCGTGAAGGAAAAGAAATCCCTAAACTACAAGGCAAGACAAATCCAATTAGCAGCAGATCTCAAAGAAATTTCTAAGACCAAAAGAGAGTGGCATGATATATTCAACAAACTGAAAAGGAAAAATATGCAGTCAAGAATACTTTATCCAACAAGACTGTCATTCAGAGTAAGAGAAATAAAGAGTTTCCAGCACAAACAAAAACTAAAGAAGTTTGTTTGTGACCACTAAACTAGCCCTGCAAGAAATAATAAAGGGGAATCTCTGAGTGGGAGAGAAAGACCAAAAGTGACAAGATTAGAATGGAACAGAGAAAATCGCAGGAAACAATGAAAAAAACAAGTAATAGCACTGAATACAGATCTATCAATAATTACTTTGAAGGTATATGGACTAAAATTATAAGAAAAGACCCATCTGTAATCTGCCTACAAGAAACTCATTTTAGACCTAAATCCACCTACAGATTGAAAGTAAGGGAATAGAGGAATTTTAAACATGCAAATGGTGTTCTTTAGCTTCCAGGTGTTTGAGTTGCTTCTGAACTTTTCCTTGTGATTGAGCTCCAGTTTCAAAGCATTGTGATCTGAGAATGTGCAGGGAATAATCTCAGTCTTTTGGTATCAGTTGAATCCTGATTTGTGACCCAGTATGTGGCCTATTCTGGAGAAGGGGTTCCATGTGCACTTGAGAAGAATGAGTATTCTGTTATTTTAGGGGGGAATGTTCTGTATATATCTATGAGGTCCATTTGTTCCAATGTGTCATTCAATGCTCTTGTTTCTTTATTGATTTTATGCTTCGATGATCTGTCTATTTCTGAGAAAGGCGTGTTAAGATCTCCTACTATTAATGTATTCATATCAATATGACTCTTTATCTTGATTAACAATTTTCTTATGTAATTGGCTGCTCCTATATTGGGGGCATAGATATTTACAATTATTAGATTATCTTGGTGAATAGTCCCTTTAGGAATGATATAGTGTCCTTCTGTATCTCTGACTACAGTCTAGTTTAAAATCTAATTTGTCTGATATGAGAATCGCTATACCCCAGCCTTCTTTTGAGGCCCATGGCATGAAAGATGCTTCTCCATCCCTTCACTTTCAGTCTGGGTGTATCTTTAGGTTAAAAATGGGTCTCTTACAGACAATATATGGATGGGTCCTGTCATTTTATACAATCTCAACCCTGTGCCATTTTATGGGTGCATTTAGGCCATTCACATTGAGAGTGATTATTGATAGATACGTTTTTATTGACATCGTGTTACCTTTGAAGTCTTTCTTTCTGTAGATTGTCTCTATATTTCTGCTCAATGTTATTCTTAGGATTTTTCCTCTTTTATAGAACCCCCCTTAATATTTCCTGCAGTATTGGGTTGGTGGTTGCATAGTCTTTTAAGCCTTGCCAGTCTTGGAAACTATCTCTCCATCCATTTTGAATGTCAGTCTTGCTGGATAAAGTTTTCTTGGCTGCATGTTCTTCTCATTTAGTGCCCTGAATATATCTTGCCAGCCCTTTCTGCCTTGCCAGGCCTCTGGACAGGTCTGACATTATTCTGATGGGCTTTTCCTATGTAAGGAGCCTCTTTGTCCTAGAAGCTTTCAAGAGATTATATCTGCAATTATGATTCCTGAATTTGACTATCAAGTGCCTTGATGTTTTTTCGGGAATCTATAATCTTGGGTGGAGACCATTCGGCCTCTAGTACATGAACACTGATTCCATTCACAAGATTGGGAAAATTTTCATGAAGAACTTGTTCCACTATATCTTCTAGACTTCTTTTTTCTCTCCTCCCCTTCAGGGATTCCAATAATTCTGACACTGGAACGTTTCATGGCATCATTTATTTCCCTGATTCTGTTTTCGTGGCTTCTAAGCTGTTTGTTCCAGACTTCCTCATCATCCTTTCTCTCTGTTTGTCCTCCAGATCACTAAATCTATCTTCTGTCTCAGTTACCCTAGTTTTTTTAAGAGAATTTAGATTAGATTGGAACTCACTTAGAGCATTGTGAACCTCATCCCTCGTGGCTTTCAGCTCTGCCCTAACATTGTAAACATCATCTCTGTTGCTTTCAGCTCGGCCCTAATCAATTCCGTTTGGTCATCCATGGCTTTCTCCAACCTAGCTGTTGCCTGAATTATTGTTAGCCTGAATTCTTTTTCCGACATATTGTCTATGTTGATAGCCATTAGATCTGTTGAAGAAGGCCCATCCTCCACGGAATGGGAGAAGATATTTGCAAATGACAGTACAGACAAAAGGTTGATATCCAGGATCTATAAAGAACTTCTCAAACTCAACACACACAAAACAGATAATCATATCAAAAAATGGGCAGAAGATATAAACAGACACTTGTCCAATGAAGACATACAAATAATTACTAATAGGAGCTGTTGTTCTGAAGCTGCAAAAACAAGATTTTAATCCATGTCAGTGATTGTTAAGAATTATATAAAGAAATGGTTTTTCCAAATTACTTACTTTTCCATTAAGTATTAAGTTCTCAGAAAACTTTTGTACCCTTTTTAAAGAATTAAGACAGTTGGCAGAATGCATCAGGAGTCTTAAAAATTCTTTATAGCCTTTGGCTTCATAATATATTCATAGAACTATGCAGAGAAAAATAATCAAGATGTACAAAATTTGATGCAATTATTCATAAAAGTAAACACTGGAAGTAATCTAAATACCCAAAATTAAGTAATAATTAAATAACTTATATTTGTGTATATCATGCCATTATAATAGGTTTAATCAAAAAAAGCTTAATCACACTTAATGAGCTGTATTTATAAGATTTGGTTGAAAAGAGAGGGGCAAAATGATAAATATAAGATCACAATTTTCTTGCACAATGAAAAAATACAACAAATTGGGATTAAAATTTTCAAAACATATGTCACAACGTAGACTTAATTATATGAATAAAGATTAGAATGAAAACAAATTTTAGCATAATGTCCTTAAGTTCCATCCATGTGGTCACAAATGGCACTTAGGTTGTTTCCACTGGTTGTTGTAAATAATATTTCAACAAAAACATGCATTGTCAATATCCTTTTTTTCTTTCCTTTTTTTTTTTTTTTTTTTTTTTTGAGTATACACCCAGAAGCAGAATTGCTGGATTATAAGGTACCTCTTAGTTTTTGAGGAATTGCCGTATTGTCTATCCTTAGTGGCTAAAGCAATTTACACTCCTGAGTACAGTGCACAAGGATACCTTTTTCTCCACATCCTCGTCAACACTTATCACTTCCTAAGAATTGCCATTCTGACAGACATGAGGTGATATCTCATTGTAGTTTTGGTTCACATTTCCCTAATGATTAGTGACGTTGAGCATCTTTTCAAGTAACGGATTGGCCATTTGGGTGTCTTTGGAAAAATGTTTATGTAGTTCCTCTGCCCATTTTTCAATTAGATTGGTTTTTGGAATTGAGTTGTAGGAGTTCCTTATTTTTTATATTAACCCCTTACCCAATATATGGTTTGCAAAAAACTGTCCCCCATTCTGTAGTTTGTTTTTTCATTTTGACATCTCTTTTGCTATGTGTAAGCTATTAAGTTTGATGTAGTCCCACTTGTTGGTTTTTGGTTTTTGTTGTTTGTGGTTTTGGTCTCATATCCAAAAAAGTCACTGTCAAGACCAATGTCAAAGAGCTTTTTTCCCTATGTTTTCTTTTAGGAGCGTTATGGTATCACATCTTACGTTTCAGTCTCTGATATATTTGGGTTGATTTTGTGAGTAGTGTAAAATAAGGGTCCAATTTTCATTTTTATGCATGTATATGCAGTCTTCCTAACACCATTTGCTGAAGAGATCATCCTTTTTCCCATTGGTATTCCTATACATGCAGAATTTGATTCTTACATTCTTTTTTTAAGTTGAGAGAGAAAGAGAACACACATACATGCAACTGGGGGTAGCGGCGGAGGGAGAAAGAATTCTCCAGCAGACTCCTTACTGAGCACGGAGCCTGACGCAGGGCTTGATCCCAGGACCCTGAGATGACGACGAGTCAAAATCAAGAGCCAGCCACTCAATTGACCCAGCTACCTATGTGTCCCTGGACTCTTGTATTCGGTTCTACTGGTCTATATTCTCTTTTTATGCAGGTCCCATATTATTTTAGTTACTATATAGCTTTTTAATGCAGTTTAAAATCAGGGACTGTGAGGACTTCAACCTGGTTCTGAGGGCTGTGTTGCCTATTTGCAGTCTTTTGTGGTTTCATGCCAGTTTTAGAATAGTTTGTTCTATCTCTGTGAAGAATGTCTATTTATTTATTTATCTATTTATAGAGAGCATGACTGGGGGGAGAGGCAGAGGGAGAGGAAAAGAAAGATTCTTAAGCAGGTTCCAAGCTCAGCACAGAGCACAACACGGGGCTCCATCTCACAACCCTGAGATCATGACCAAGCCAAAAAATCAAGAGTCAGACCCCTAACAGACTGAGCCCCCCAGGTGTCCCCATCATTGATATTTTGATAGGGATTGCATTGAATCTATGGATGGCTTTAGGTAGCATGGACATTTCAGCAATATTAATTCTTTGCATCCATGAACATACAATTTTTTCCACTTGTGTCTTCTATTTTTTTCCCCACAAAGTAGTTTTTGCTGTACAGACCTTTCACTTCTTTGGTTAAATTTATTTATTTTCCCTGTTGTTAAATTTATACCTATTTTATTGTCTTTGATGCTCTTGTGACAAGACAGTATTTATTTTTCAGATGTTTCATTATTGGTGTAGAATAGTGCAACTGATTTCTGTATATCAGTTTTCTATCTGCAACTTTACTAGTTAATTAGTTCCAATGGTTTCTCTGGGTGAGTCTTTGGAATTTTCCATACACAAAACCATATCATCTGAAAATAACCACAATTTAACTTATTCTTTTCTAACTGGATGCCTTTTACTTCTTTTCTTGCCTAGTTGCTCTAGTTAGGACTTCTAGTACTATACTGAATAAAAGAGTGTCAACAGTGGCATCTTATTCTCTTCCTAATTTAGAGGAAAAGCTTTCAATTTTTCACCATTTAATATGTTATTTGTGGGTTTGCCATCTATAACCTTTATGTTGAGGTATGTTCCTTCTATACTCAACATGTTGAGGGTTTTCATAATGAAAAAATGTATTGTCACCTTTTCTGCCTCTATAAAGAGGATTGTGCTATTTTTGTCTTTCATTCTGTTAATGTGATGTATTAGTGTGATTGAGTTCCATGTTGAACCATCCTTGCATCCCAGGGATAAATCCTACCTGGTTATGTTGTATAATACTCTTAATATGGTCTTGAATTCAATTTGCTAATATTTTGTTGAGAATTTTTGTTATCTATACTCATCGGGGATACTGATTTATAGTTTTCCTTCCTGTGGTGTCCTTATTTTGCTTTAGTATCAGGATAATGCTTGCCTTGGAGAATGATTTTGTAAGCATTCCCTCTTCTTCAAGTTTTTGGAAGCATTTGAGAAGGACTGGCATTAATTTTTCTTTATATGTTTGGTAGAACTCACCAGTGAAGCTGTCTATTCCTGGGGAATATCTGTGTTGGGAGGTTTTTGATTACTCTTTCAATCTCTTTATTCATTATTGGTCTGTTCAGATATCTACTTCTTCACTCACTATTCTGTCTTGGTAGGTTGTGTTTTTCTAAGAATTTATCCATTTCTTCTATGTTATGTAACTTGTGGGCATATAATTGTTCATAGTAGTCTTTTGTGTTTCCTATGCATTTCTGTATTATCAATTGTGTCTCCTCTCTCATTTCTAATTTTGAGTCTTTTTTCCTTAGTCTATGTAAACATTTGTCAATTTTATCTTTTCAAAAAGAGAGAAAAATAAATACTGTATCACTTGTATTGTGTAATCTAAATAAGCCAAACTCATAAAAACAGAGAGTGGTTATAGCAGTTATCAGGGGCTAATCACCCTGGCAAGTGGGGAAATAGAGGTATTTTTTAAGGGTACAAACTTGTAACTAGCAGTAATAAGTCTTACTATTAAGACTTATTAATAGTAGTATAAGAGCTGATGCACAGTATGGTGAATACAAATATAATGTATTATAACCCTCACACTTGCTAAGAGACTAGATCTTAATCATCCTAACCACAAGAAGGAAATAATCATGTGACAAGATAGAGATGCTATAATTATGATGGAAATCATATTAAATATATAAATGTATCAAGTCAACATGCTGTGCACCTTAAGTTACACAGTGTTTTATATATATTTTTCTCAACTAAAAAAAATTTTAAACCAGGCATATCTCCAGATAGCATGATTAAAAACTAACTTCCTTTTTTGCAATTTTTTATACTTTTGCAAATTTTCTTGCAATAAGCTTCTTTTCACAAGGATGTCAGGGAATGAGAACAGCTAGTCTATCAGTGATTAATCTGCAGAGAATAGATTAGTGTAATACTATAGGGCAACCATCTTCCACAGCATGGATGAAGGAGTTTCAAACAAAAGACTAAAATTTTCATTTTAGGCCAAAGAAACAAAAAACAGTTTAGGTAATCTTAACTGTTGCTACAGTCACTGGAATTACACTACACTAGGACACACTATGTAAGTCATAGGAAAGTTCAGTATCATATTGAAATTAATGCCATCAGCGGAGAATTATACTTTTGAAGAATGTTCTACAAAACAGTCTACAAGACCACTGAGGTTTGCAAACTATTTCCTTTTTCTCTAAAAAATAATTTTGAAAAGAAGTTTTGTGACAATGATTAGGATGAGAAAGTATATTTTTATATTGGGAAAGCTAGATCATTATGTTTCCAGAGATAAATAAGAATAACCAATTTAAAGAAAAGGAAGAATGGAAGAAGGGAGGGAGGGAGGGAAGGACGATGGACAGGAAGGGTGAGGGAGAAAAGGATAAGCATATGGTTTTCAAAAAAAAGCCTATGGCTTTGATCAGGTATCCAGGAAATTTTTGCTCCTCTACATTTTTCCCCCTTTGGAAGGAGAGTACACTGAACAGCGTGGAGTTATTCTAGCATAGTAAGTAATATACATATTTTTTAATTTGCATCAATCAGGGACAACGATGACAGAACGACTCTGGAACAATTCTGGGCAAACATGTCTTCACCAAGAGCATTATCTAGTCCAAATCAGAAGGGTGGTCACAGATCTACTGGAGAGAACCCTGAGGTAGCTCTCCCACTGTGGTGCAAGGGTTCCCTGGGGCCCTTACTGTGGTGATTTAAAGACAGAATTCTTAATTTTAGTGAAATTCACTCAATCCTAGGTCATCCAAAAACCAAAGCTTTTATAACTCACTGTGGAACCGACTGCATCTATGATGCCAATTACCATGGTATCCCTATGATGGGCATTCCTTTGTTTGCAGATCCACCTGATAATATTGCTCACTTAAAAGGCCAAGGGAGCAGCTATTAGTTTTTGAACTTAATAAAATGTCAAGTACAGACTTGCTCAATGCATTGAGGATAACCATTAATGATCCTTCCTGAGTACTTTTTTTTTTTTTTTTTACCAGACACTATTTCTAGAGAGATGTGCATACGAAAAGCCAGGCAGGCAGCCATGAGTCCTGCTATGAAAACAATTACAAGTAAGATTTGCTCAGTGCTGGAAGACCAACTTCAATAATCCATTCTGAGTGTTAGAGTAAGGTTTCTTGCATTTAGGGGAAAATGCAAGAGGTTTAAGGACAGTAATTTTTGACATAATCAATAAAAGAATCATCAAAATGTTTAACAGAAAGATTAAGAGGAAACACTGAGAACAAAGCAGGGAACCATGAGTGTTTCTAACAGTATTTATCTGCACAATTACAACTTTCAGCATGAGAATGTTTTAAACTCTTCTAAAATGGTTTAATTTCTGTACACCAGCATGATGTTATCAATTTTGAATTTCCATTAAACACCTCCAAAATTTCCTATGCTAATATTTGGATTCCATCACTAATACATTATAAATTTATATGTTTATGTTTATCTAAGTATATTATATATAATATATAAATGTATATTATAAATACATACATTTATGTATATATTTTTAGAGAAAAATATAAATTATTTTAGAGAAAAATATGTAAATGTATACATTTATATAACTTTATTATAAATTTATATTTATATTTTATATATAAATTTATATATATAAATATATACATTTATGTATATATTTTTAGAGAAAAATATAAATTATTTTTAGAGAAAAATATGTAAATGTATACATTTATATAAATTTAAACATTCTACAACTTTCAAATGTATCCAATTAAAAACTTTGTGAATACTATTTATAAATGCAGTTATACTCAGTAATTTGGTTATGCTTGTTTTGATATAACTGTAAAAATCAAAAAGTAATTGACTTAGAAGAGATCTACTGGGATAATCCTGTTTAAAAGCCAAATTTTCTGGAATAGAAATATTTGGTTTCCAAATTACTTCAGGATACACATTGATTTCCTATACTCTATTATTACCAGTATCATAATTAGGTATATATTTCCCCTTTTTGTTTCATAATGACTTTAGAAATAAAAATTTTGTGAATGTTTGGTTATAATATCACAGGGGACATCTGCATTTTTAAAAGCAGTGCTATGTAATTGATTATTCATCCTAAATAAGCACCATGAGAAGCACATTTTTTGCTTCTTAAGGATGGTATTGTTCATTTGGCAGTTTTATGAAAAAGCATATCTTTCTAAAATAGATGTCTTTCTACTTTCAATTAATTCTTAATAAGGTAAAGCTGTGCCCAAAAAGTGAGGAAAATTAGCTGATATGTACTGAATGCTTATGAAATACTAATTCTTTTGTATGGATTAAGTAATCAGTTCTTCCATATAGTTGTTCCTTATTGTATTACAAATATGTTTCAGGATTATTTCCCCCCTCTCACAAACTCAGTGGTGCGCTCACTAGTTTTCACAGGACAGGGACAGAAGTTACCTCCATGGTTATTGCTAAGGTGTCAGAGTACTTTGTGATTTAAAGTTTGTAAAGCCCTCTTTATTAATCCTTCTTCCTTGTCTTAGTCCATAATCATTTCAACAGTAGAAAATGCAACTAGCAATGCCTGCAAGTGAAATATTGAGCACTCTCCACAGATTCTAAAATGGCAATACTAACTAGAAAAACCACAACACCAAACCCAAATGGAAGTCTCCAAATGACAGGGACAACTCCAAGAATCAATACATTATTCCTCAAAATAATCAGATTAAAACATTATTCCTATCCATTCAAAAATGAAAAACTGAAAAACAGAAATGAAAAAAAAGCACACAACAAGGTATCAGAGTCAAGACTCAAAACAACACAATCCATTCCACACTTGTAAGCATGACTTCACCGCTGTCAAGGCAATACCAGCTCTGATCAGCTCCGCCCGGACATGCCCCTGAACTTCACGTGGACTTACTTGTCTCCTCTCTCTGGATTATGACAGTATTTTGAAACTTGTTTACCATATCTATTAACAACTCCTTACTGGATAATTGGAAATTTCCATGTCAAAATCATGTATTTTGATTTTTTTTTTTTTTTGGCCTTTCAGAATTAACTCCTTCCACTTTTTCTAAATGGGAAATAATTGTCATCTCCCAGTTTCTTTTCCTTCACAGCTTGAAGTCCTAGACTGTCAACAAATTCCAGCCCATAAATATCTCTAATTGTCTCTAAGGAAAATAATAGAATTTTTCTCCAGTGTTACCATCCACACAAATCCTTACACATACACATGAAAATTTCATTTATCTTTTTCATCCACCTTTTCTTTGTTCTGTAAATTATTTGGTTTTCTTTCAGCTATAAAGAGAATGTTACGTGGTTATCAATCATTCATCATGATCAGCTTATAAAGCCTCTTGATCAACCAGTCTTCTGGATTGTCATTTGTCACAAAGCAGTCAACACCCACCTTCTTAAAACCTCACCTGGTTCCAGTACCACTCTTTGGATGTGATTGGGTTCCTGCTGGCTTGTGTGGCAACTGTTACTTTCTTTGTCATAAATGTTGCTTGATTTGTTGTCAAAAAGTTAAGAAAGAAAAGAAAAAAGGGAATAGACTTTTGAGACATAGAAGGTATAGTAAGCCAGGAAGCATAAGTAAGATCACTCCATTTAATTTAATTCAACCTCTGCGAATCAAGTTGTGACACATTCTCCCCCACATTTCGTTAAGACCTGTGCCTCACCTAAATATTTTACTCTTGGTTAAATATGCTGTGGGTATTATTTATAATTAAGTATATGTTAATTATACTTATATTAATTAAATGTATTTGTATTATATGTATTTATAATTATTAAATATACTGTGTATATTTATAATTAATCCATTCTACCCGAAGAGGGAAATAATCCTATGGTTTTTTACAACTACTTCCTCAATATTCCTTAAGATTTAAATAATAATTTAGTAATATTGAGATTCTTCAATCTGTTCATCAAACCAAGGAGGGACATGCTACCTATAAAGATATAGTCCCTTTAATTCTTTTTAAAAATCCTCAAATATTTCTACCTTAATACTGATATATAATTTTGTAACTGCGGGAAAAAAAAGACTCACTGAAGTTTTAGTCTGTGACTTAAGAAGCCTGATTGTTTTTACCACACATTTTCAGAAACATATGCTCTATAAATAAGATCAAGTACATGTGCGCCTGACAAAGAATAACATAGCTGAACACTTTTTTATAAGTGGCAAAAACAGTATTATTCATACTACTGTAGGAGGGGAGAGATTCTAGTGTATAAACTGACTGTATAAGTTTATACTCCAACTAAGACGAAAAAAGGTGCCCCAATTTTGGTGGGGTTTTTGTTTTGCTTTTGTTTTTTTTCGTTTCCAGTTAGGGGTCTTTTATGCTTAAGTAAGAGAAAAATTGTTCCCAGGGGCCAGCTTCTTTTTCTGCTAAGTAATTCTATAGCTTCTGTGTCACAAGATGGAAAATTCTGCTATAAAAAAGTATGGATGCTCTGTCATTAGGTAGAGTGCGTATCTTGTTAGTATCAAGTGCCAGAAACACATGCCTCAAAAGGGAAAGGCAAATGGAAACCTTGTGCAGAGGCGGGTATCCCCTCAGAAATGGTATATGCTGAGTGCCAAAATTGAGCTCTTGCTGCCATCCTTCTACCTCTTAAAAGCCAGAAGGTCAGGAAACTTCTAGACTCCTTGATGGACAGATAGCCCCAGGTGCCCCACTAGCCCCACATTCCTGGGGAGGCTTTCCAGGTCCAATTCCAGAGATCACATTTTTCTTCAGCCAAGACCCAATATGAGAGGTGGGGCCATCTTTAAGGACACAAGTTATGACCTAAGTACAGATGGAAGAGAAGTTCAAGTTTGGTCCAAGAACCTCAGCACAATGTTGAAAGGCAAGTAAATCCTTTGTGTTTATAGTTCACAACCCTCTTCAAAATAATACAAAATACTTTTTCCTATAAATTTTCCTTTGTACAGGAATTCTGAATGTTTCTAACTGGCTTCCTACCTAGAACCTATGCACACCAGGTCTTTGGTTGAAAGGACTATAGATACTTTCCCACACAAAGCCTTGGATATGTCTGAGTATCTGTTCTTACTTTATTGAACAACCCCTTTATAACTGGATAGTAAGACACAAAATAAAAGGAAAGCATGAAGATGGGGTCCAGTAAGGTAGTTCAATTGCTTTGCTCTGGATTTATGTTAGAATTTCCCCCCTTTTCCCCCCTCCTAAAATAATCTCCCTTTTTTTTTTTTTTGACCTTACGTTGTCAAATCAGGTATTTTCCAACTCCTTTAATACATGGGGATACTGAAGATATCAAAACAGAAAACTATATAACCTTTTTTATTGATTCTTTTCTCATACAGCATAGAAAAATAAATTGCTGATGGGGCATAAAAGAGCCAAATATTGTGTGCAAACAGTTTTTAAATTCCATGCATAAGAAAGCATTTTGGAAATAGCAAAAAGAAAAAGGCCTCCAGCACTTGCCTTTAAATATGGCATTTAGGGTCCAGAATACAACTTACAAGGTAAACCATATTTCAAAATAAAAAAGAAACCAAGTTTTAATATTTCCGTTTCTGACTGCACACAGAGAAATATTTAAACAGTTAGATGGAAATGAGGGCATACTTAGCACTTTTGATTATATGGATTGACTTTACAGCAATTCTTCTACACAACAAAATTACAGTTTTAGCAATAGTCACTGATGAAATTAATTACATTAATAATAATCCAAAAGGAAACAATGATATATTTTCTTTTATTAAACCCAGACCCAGAATATATAATCATGTCACTAAAAATTAAAAACTAAAAATAGTAAAGTTTACAAAGACGAAAAAAAAATGTTTTAATGGCATTAATACACAGTCTTCTCTTTTCTTTAGGGGTATTTAAGCATAGCCAACTACACGCATACACTAATGATGACTTCTAATTCCACATTTTTTAAACAAATAGGAATCTTGAGGCTTTAATGAAGGCACCCAGAATTAACTAGGAGGTCACTAAAACCTCACACATACACATTAGCCTGAAGCATAATGGAAGCTCTATGTCTACACAAATACCCATTAGCTGAGGCATAATTACAAGCTTTAATGGTCACACATACACATTTTCCTGAAGGCATAAATGAACTATGTTATGTCACCATACCACTAGATGAGGCATAATGAAGCTCTCTGTCATACACACATACACATTAGCCTGAGCATGAGGCTATAATGAAGCTCTATGGTCACACATACACCACTAGCCTGAGGCATAATGAAGCTCTATGTCAGAAATCACACATACACACTAGCCTGAGGCATAATTGAAGAGCTCTATGTCACACATACACATTATCCTGAGGCATAAGGAGCTCTATGTCACACATACACAACTAGCTGAGGCTAATGAAGCTCTATGTCACACATACACACTAGCCCCTGAGGCATTAATGAAGCTCTATGTCACACATACACACTAGCCTGAGGCAATAATGAAGCTCTGATGTGTCACAATAAAAACTAGCCTGAGGCATAATGAAGGCTCGTGGTCACACATACAACATTACCTGAGGCATAATGAAGCTCTATGTCATCACATACACACTGCCTGAGGATAATGAAGCTCTATGTCACACATACCAACATTAGCCTGAGGCATAATGAAGCTCTTAATGTCACAAACTACACATTAGCCTGAGGCATAATGAAGCTCGAGTCAACACATACACACTAGGCTTGAGGACATAATGAAGCTCTGTATGTCTACACCTACACATTGCCCTGAGGCAAAATGACGATCTTATGTCACACATACAACATTATCCTGAGGCATAATGAAGGCTCTATGTCACACATACAATTAGCCTGAGGCATAATGAAGCTCTATGTCACACATAACTTAGCCTGAGGCATATATGAAGCTCTATGTCACACATAC